>NW_012291551.1:0-1964 GCF_000151885.1 Dipodomys ordii | reverse complement strand
TTTTTTAATCAAGTTTTGAACACGAATTCTATTTCTGTGTCCTAGAGGCTGTCCCCAGACGCCTCTCTTAGGGCCTATGTATATGGGCAAGGGAAAGGGAATCGCGAAAGGAGCTGAGCAAAGGGTGAGCCACAACAATGTGATACTCATTTGGACACTCTGTGAGATAAGTACGATACAACTCCCTGGAGGGCGGGGGGTGGGGGGGAGTTAGATGGGAGATATAGAGGTATAGGTAGAGGAGGATATGTGTTTGTTGCTTTGTATGTTCCTCCTTCCTCGCACAAGACATAATCTCGCTGTAATTAATGTTGGTATAATTTGGGGAGGGGAGGGGAGAGAACAATTGTTTGTATAGGGATACCGGTGGACCCCTTGCAATGAAATGTACAAGACCTTATGTCGAAAAAGGAACTTTACAACCTTGGTGTTGGAAGGGGGGGAGGGGGAGGAGGGGAGGGGGAAAGGGAAAAATGGGAAGGGATGGGAAGGGGAAACAAAGGAGGAGGCAACAATGCTTGATAAGAAATGTACTCATTACCTTGCTCATGCAATTGTAACCCCTCTGTATGGTATTTTCAAAATAAAAAATATGTATTAAAATGTACTTATTGTACTTCCTGTTACTTATGTAAGAGAAACCACCCAGCTCATCATCTTTTTCAATAAAAAATAAAAAATCATTTATAGATAAAAAAAGAAATGCATATCTTAGCTATAGTAAATAATGCTGCAATAAACATAGTCGTGCTGGTAGCTTTAGTGTGGTCTTGTTTGTAAACATTTGGGTAAATGCCCAAAAGTGGGATTGCTGGGTCATAGGGGAGCTATATGTGGAGCCTTTTGAGGAACCTCCATACTACTTTCCAAAGTGGTTGAACAAGTTTATAATCCCACCAACAATGAAGTAAGGTTCCCTTCTGTCCACATCCCCTCCAGCATCTGTTGTTATTAGAGTTCTTGATTTTTGCCATTCTAACTGGGGTGAGGTGATATCTCAATGTCGTTTTGATTTGCATTTCTTTTATGGCTAAGGAGGTTGAGCATTTCTTCATGTGTCTATTGGCCATCCTTCTTTCTTCTTCAGAGAAGTTTCTCTTTAAGTCTTTAGCCCACTTATTTATTGGGCAGTTGTTTCTTTGAGGATTTGTTGTTGGGGGATTTAGTTTTTTGAGTTTCAGGTATATTTTAGATATGAGACCCTTGTCTGTTGTATGGCTAATGAAGATCTTCTCCCAATCCATAGGCTTTCTATTGATCTTGATAGCTATGTCCTTTGCATGCAGAAGCCCTGCAACTTCATGCAATCCCATTTGTCCAAACTTTCTTTGATTTGTTGTGTTTCCGGGTCTCTATTAAGAAAATTTCGGCCTGTTCCAAGGAGACCTAGGGTTTCTCCTACTCCATCCTGTAATGTTTTCAGAGTGTCTGCTTTGACTTCGAGGTCTTTGATCCATTTGGAGTTGATTCTGGTGCAGGGTGATAGATAAGGATCTAGCTTTAGTTTTCTACATGTAGTTAACCAATTTTGCCAGCACCATTTACTGAAGAGGCTATCTTTCTTCCATTCTATTTTTTTAGCTCCCTTATCAAAGATTAGATGGCTATATGTCTGTAGGTTCATTTCTGGGTTTTCAATTCTATTCTATTGGTCCTGAGGTCTGTTCATGTGCCAGTACCAAGCTGTTTTGATGACTATGGCTTTGTAGTAGAGTTTGAAATTTGGTATTTATATTCCTCCAGCATCGTGACACTCTTATCTCCAATAAAATACCAAAAAACCAGAAGTGGCACTATGGCTCAAGTGGTAGAGCGCTCACCTTGAGCTGAAGTGTTGAGGGACAGCTCCCAGGCCCAAAATTCAAGCCCCACAACTGAGAGATAAAGAGAGAGAGGGAGAGAGAGAGAGACAGACAGACAGACAGAGACAGAGAGAGAAAGAATATAGTAGATGGGGAAGTAAG
>NW_012291550.1:0-7577 GCF_000151885.1 Dipodomys ordii | reverse complement strand
TTTTTACGCTAAGGTGAAACAGAAGTAGTTCTATCTTAAGCAGAGGCATAAGATACAGTAATAGTTGAATTTGCAGATGCTGAAGCTTTCTGTTTAGCTGTATAGCAGAAGGGAGTAGGCGATAGATTAAGATTAGGAGTAGGAGAAGCAAAAGGATAATCATAAGCAGTATGAGTCGCAGATGGAGTAGCAGCTCGAGAAGTAGGTGAAGTAGGAGAAGCAGAAGAAACTGTAGTCGCAGTAGCAGATTGAGAATCAGATGGAGAAATTGAAGCAGAAGCAGATACAGAAGGTGTAGCAGAATCAGAAGTGATGCAGTAGGTGAAGGAGAAGGAGAAGCAGAAAAAGAATTAGAACGAGAAGCATGAGAAGCAGAAGCAGGAGAAGCAGAATCAGAATAATCAGAAGAAGGAGAAGAAGCTGCAGCAGGATAAGCAGAAGCAGAAGAAGCCGAAGAAGCAGAATCAGAACTTGAAGCAGAAGGTTATGCAGGAGAAGCAGAAGAAGCAGAATTTGGAGAAGCAGAAAGAGAAGCTGAAGCTGAAAGAGAAGCAAAAGCAGAAGGAGAGCAGGAGGAGAACCAGAGGAAACAGAAGAAGCAGAGGCAGTAGAAGAAGAATGCAGAAGATGCAGAAGCAGGAGGAGAAGCAGAAGGAAAAGCAGAAGAACGAGAAGGAGAAGGAGAAACAGAAAGAGAAGCAGAAAGAGAAGCAGAAGAAAGAGCAGGAGAAGGAAAAGCAGCAGGAGAAGCAGAAAGAGCAGCAGAAGGAGAAGCAGGAGATGCAGAAACAGGAGAAGCAGAAGCAGAAGAAACAGGAGAAGGACAAGAAGCAGAAGCAGAAGGAGAAGCAGAAACAGAAGGAGAAGCAGAAAGAGAAGAAGAGAAAGCAGAAGAAGCAGAAGCAGGAGAAGCAGAAGCATAAGAATGCGAAGAAGCCGAAGCAGAACCTGAAGCAGAAGGAGAAGCAGGAGAAGCAGAAGAAGCAGAATCTGGAGAAGCAGAATTAGACGCAGAAGGAGAAGCAGAAGCAGAAAGAGAATCAAAAGCAGAAGGAGAAGCAGAAGAAACAGAAGAAGTAGAAGCAGTAGCAGGTGTAGCAGAAGCAGAAGGAAAAGCAGAAAATCAGGAAGGAGAAGGAGAAACAGAAGGAGAAGTAGAAGGAGAAGCAGAAAGAGAAGCAGGTAAAGCAGAAGAAGAAGAAGCAGAAGGAGGAGAAACAGAAGCAGAAGCAGAAGCAGAAGGAGAAGCAGGAGAAGCAGAAGAAGCAGAAGGAGAAGCAGGAGAAGCAGAAGAAGCAGAATCTGGAGAAGCAGAAGGAGAAGCAGAAGCAGAAAGAGAAGCAGAAGAAACAGAAGAAGCAGAGGCAGTAGCAGAAGAAGCAGAAGATTCAGAAGCAGAAGGAAAAGCAGAAGAACTAGAAGGAGAAGGAGAAGGAGAAACAGGAGTAGAAGCCAAAAGAGAAGCAGAAGAAGGAGCAGTAGAAGGAAAAGCAACAGGAGAAACAGAAAGAGCAGCAGAAGGAGAAGCAGGAAATGCAGAAACAGGAGAAGAACAAGCAGAAGAAACAGGAGAAGGACAAGAAGCAGAAGCAGAAGGAGAAGCAGAAAGAGAAGGAGGGGAAGCAGAAGAAGCAGAAGCAGGAGAAGCAGAAGCATAAGAATCCGAAGAAGCAGAAGCAGAACCTGAAGCAGAAGGAGAAGCAGGAGAAGAAGAAGAATCAGAATCTGGAGAAGCAGAATGAGAAGCAGAATGAGAATCAGAAGGAGAAGCAGAAGCAGAAAGAGAATCAAAAGCAGAAGGAGAAGCAGAAGAAACAGAATAAGTAGAAGCAGTAGCAGTTGTAGCAGAAGAAGAACGAGAAGCAGAAGGAAAAGCAGAAGAACAAGAAGGAGAAGGAGTAACAGAAGGAGAAGCAGAAAGAGAAGCAGGTAAAGCAGAAGAAGAAGAAGCAGAAGAAGAATAAGAAGGAGAAGCAGAAGAAGGAGAAGGAGAAGCAGAAGCTGAAAAATATGCAGAAGGAAAAGCAGAAGAAGCAGAAGCAGAAGGAGAAGCAGGAAAAGCAGAAGAAGCAGAAGCAAAAGGAGAAGCAAAAGAAGGAGAAGGAGAAGCAGAGGCAGAAGAAGAAGCATAAGGACAAGCACAAGCAGAAGGAGATGCAGAAGGAGAAGCAGAAGAAGCAGAAGGTGAAGGAGAAGCAGAAGTAGGAGAAGAAGGAGGAGAAGCAGAAGCAGAAGCATAAGCGGAATGAGAAGCAGAAAGAGAAGCAGGAGAAGCACAAGAAGCAGAAGCAGGAGAAGCCGAAAGAGAAGGAGCAGAAGAAGCAGAATCAGAATCAGAAGTAGAAGCAGAAGCAGAAGGAGAAGCAGCAGAAGAAGTAGAATTAGAAATGCAGGCAGGAGAAACAGAAGAAGCAGAAGCAGAAGGCGAAGCAAAAAGTGAAGGAAAGGAGAAGGAGAAGAAGCAGCAGAAGGAGAAGCAGCAGAAGAAGCAGAAAAACAAGCAGGAGAAGCAGAAGCACAAAGAGAAGTAGAAGCAGAAGAAGCAGAAGCAGAAGAAGAAGCAGTAGAAGCATAAGAAGCAGAAGCAGGAGAAGCAGAACCAGAAGAAAAAGAAGAAGCATAAGATGCAGAAGCAGATGGAGAAACAGAAGAAGGAGAAAGAGCACCAGAAGGTGAACCTGAAGGAGATGCAGAAGCAGAAAGAGAAGCAGAAACAGAAGGAGAAGAAGAAGGAGAAGTTGGAGAATCAGAAGAAGCAGAAGCAGAAAGAGAAGGAGAAGAAGGAGAAGGAGAAGCAGAAGGAGAAGGACAAGCAGGAGAAGCAGAAGAAGCAGAAGCAGGAGAAGCAGAAGAAGAAGAAACAGAAGAAAGAGAAGGAGCAGAAGGAGAAGCAGAAGGAGAAACAGAAAGAGAAGCAGAAGAAGCAGAAGAAGCAGTAGCAGGAGAAGCAGAAGCAGAAGAAAGAGAAGAAGCCCAAGAAGCAGAAGGAGAACCTGAAGCAGAAGGACAAGCAGAAGCAGCAGAAGCTAGAAAAGCAGAAGCAGAAGAAACAGAACAAGCAGAAGAAGCAGAAGCATAACGAGAAGCAGAAGAAGAAGAAGGAGAAAGAGAAGGATTAGGAGTAGGAGGAGCAGAAGGAGAATCAGAAGCAGAAAGAGAAGCAGAAGGAGAAGCAGAAGGAGAAACGGAAGAAGCAGAAGTAGGAGAAGCAGAAGCAGAAGCAGAATGAGAAGCACAAGAAGGACAAATTGAAGGAGAAGGAGAATGAGACGGAGAAGCAGAAGGAGAAGTAGGAGAAGCAGAAAAAGAAGCAGGAGAAGCAGAAGCAGAAGAAACAGAAGAAGGAGAAGAGCAGAAGCAGAAGCAGTCGGAGAAACAGAAGCAAAAGGAGAAGCAGAAGAAGCAGAAGTTGAAGCAGAAGAAGAAGAAACAGAAAAAGCAGAAGAAGCAGAAGAAGAAGCAGCAGGAGAAGCAGAAGAAGAAGAAGAAGAAGGAGAAGGAGAAAGAGAAGGATTAGGAGTAGGAGAAACAGAAGGATAAGCAGAAGCAGAAAGAGAAGGAGAATGAGAAGGAGAAGCAGGAGAAGTAGAAGAAGCAGAAGCAGGAGAAGCAGAAGCAGAATGAAAAGCAGAAGAAGGAGAAATTGAAACAGAAGAAGATGCAGAAGGAGAAGCAGAAGCAGTAGTAGAAGCAGAAGAAGGAGAAGCAGAAGGAGAAGCATAAAGAGAAACAGAAGGAGAAGCAGAAGCAGGAGAAGCAGAATCAGAAGAAATAGAAGAAGGAGAAGAAGCAGAAGCAGAAAGAGAAGCAGAAACAGAAGGAGAAGCTGAAATAGAAGCAGAAGAAGCCGAAGAAGCAAAAGCAGAACCTAAAGCAGAAGGAGAAGCAGGAGAAGCAGAAGAAGCAGAATCTGGAGAAGAAGAAGGAGAACCAGAAGGAGAAGCAGAAGCAGAAAGAGAAGCAAAAGCAGAAGGAGAAGCAGAAGGAGAAGCAGAAGAAACAGAAGAAGCAGAATCAGTAGCAGAAGAAGCTGAAGATGCAGAACCAGAAAGAGAAGCAGAAGGAATAGCAGAAGAACGAGGAGAAATAGAAGGAAAAGCAGAAGGAGAAGCAGGAAAAGCAGAAGAAAAAGAAGCAGACGGAGAAGCAGAAGAAGGAGAAGGAGAAGCCGGAGCAGAAGAAGAAGCAGAAGGAAAAGCACAAACAGAAGAAGATGCAGAAGGAGAAGCAGGAAATGCAGAAGACGCAGAAGCAGAAGGAGAAGAAGGAGAAGAATCAGAATCAGAAGAAGCAGAATCAGAAATAGAAAGAGAAGCCGACGAAGAGAAGCAGGAGACGCAGAAGAAGCACAAGCGGGAGAAGCAGAAGAAGAAGAAACAGAAGAAGGAGAAGGAGCAGAAGCAGAAGGAGAAGCAGAAAGAGAAGCAGGAAAAGCAGAAGAAGCAGAAGCAGGAGAAGCAGAAGGAGAAGAAACAGGAGAAGGACAAGAAGCAGAAAGAGAAGCAGTAGAAGCAGAAGAAGCAGGAAAAGCAGAAGCAGAAGAAAGAGAAGAAGAAGAAGACGAAGAAGAAAAAGAAGAAGCAGCAGCATAAGGAGAAGCATAAGGAGAAGCATAAGGAGAAGTATAAGGAGAAGCAGTAGAAGGAGAAGAAGCAGAAGCAGGAGAAGCTGAAGCAGAAGAAAAAGAATAAGCAAAAGAAGCAGAAGCAGAAGCAGTGAGAGAAGCAGAAGAAGGAGAAGGAGAAGGAGCAGCAGAAGGAGAAGCAGAAGCAGAAAGAGAAGCAGAAACAGAAGGAGAACAAGAAGGAGAAGCAGGAGAATCAGAAGAAGCAGAAAGAGAAGGAGAAGAAGGAGAAGCAGAAGTAGAATCAGAAGAAACAGAAGAAGAAGAAGCAGAAGAAACAGAAGCAAAAGAAACAGAAGAAGGAGAAGAGCAGAAGCAGAAGCAGAAGGAGAAGCAGAAGCAGAAGGAGAAGCAGAAAGAGAAGCAGGAGAAGCAGAAGAAGCAGGAGAAGCAGAAGCAGAAAAAACAGGAGAAGCCGAAGAAGCAGAAGCAGAATCTGAAGCAGAAGGAGAAACAGAAGAAGCACAATCTGAAGAAGAAGCAGAAGAAACAGAAATAGTAGAATAAGCAGAAGCAGAAGCACCAGGAGAAGCAGAAGAACAAGAAGGAGAATGCTAAAGAGAAGGATTAGGAGTAGGAGAAGAAAAAGGATAAGCAGAAGCAGAAAGAGACGCAGAAGGAGAAGCAGCACGAGAAGTAGGAGAAGCAGGAGAAGCAGAAGCAAGAGAAGCAGAAGAAACAGAAGACGCAGAAGCAGAATGAGAAGCAGAAGGAGAAATTGAAGCAGAACGAGAAGGAGAAGCAGAAGGAGAAGCAGAAGAAGGAGAAGGAGAAGGAGAAGCAGAAAGAGAAGCAGAAAGAGAAGCACAACGAGAAGCAGGAGAAGCAGAAGCAGGAGAAGCAGAAGCAGAAGAAACATAAGAAGGAGAAGAAGCAGAAGCAGAAGGAGAAGCAGAAACAGAAGGAAAAGCAGAAATAGAAGCAGGAGCAGCAGAAAAAGCAGCAGCAGGAGAATCAGAAGCAGAAGAAGCCGAAGAAACAGAAGCAGAACCTGAAGCATAAGGAGATACAGGAAAAGCAGAAGAAACAGAATCTGGAGAAGCAGAAGGAGAAGCAGAAGCAGAAAGAGAAGCAAAAGCAGAAGGAGAAGCATAAGGAGAAGTAGAAGAAACAGAAGGAGCAGAGGAAGTAGCAGAAGATGTAGAAGCAGAAGGAGAAGCAGAAGAAGGAGCAGGAGAAGGAAAAGCAGCAGGAGAAGCAGAAAGAGAAGCAGAAGGAGATGCAGGAGATGCAGAAACAGGAGAAGCAGAAGCTGAAGAAACAGGAGAAGGACAAGAAGCAGAAGCAGAAGGAGATGCAGAAACAGAAGGAGAAGCAGAAGGAGAAGGAGGGAAAGCAGAAGAAGCAGAAGCGGAAGAAGCAGAAGCATAAGAATCCGAAGAAGCAGAAGGAGAACCTGAAGCAGAAGGAGAAGCAGGAGAAGCAGAAGAAGCAGAATCTGGAGAAGCAGAAGGAGAAGCAGAAGGAGAAGCAGAAGCAGAAAAAGAATCAAAAGCAGAAGGAGAAGCAGAAGAAACAGAAGAAGTAGAAGCAGTAGCAGGTGTAGCAGAAGCAGAAGGAAAAGCAGAAAAACAGGAAGGAGAAGGAGAAATAGAAGGAGAAGTAGAAGGAGAAGCAGAAAGAGAAGCAGGTGAAGCAGAAGAAGAAGAAGCAGAAGGAGAATCAGAAGGAGAAGCAGAAGAAGGAGAAGGAGAAACAGAAACAGAAGAAGATGCAGAAGGAGAAGCAAGAGAAGCAGAAGAAGCAGAAGCAGAAGGAGAAACAGAAGAAGCAGAATCTGGAGAAGCAGAAGCAGAAAGAGAAGCAAAAGCAGAAGGAGAAGCAGAAGAAACAGAAGAAGCAGAGGCAGTAGCAGAAGAAGCAGAAGATTCAGAAGCAGAAGGAGAAGCAGAAGGAAAAGCAGAAGAACTAGAAGGAGAAGGAGAAGGAGAAACAGGAGTAGAAGCAGAAAGAGAAGCAGAAGAAGGAGCAGTAGAAGGAAAAGCAGCAGGAGAAACAGAAAGAGCAGCAGAAGGAGAAGCAGGAAATGCAGAAACAGGAGAAGAACAAGCAGAAGAAACAGGAGAAGGACAAGAAGCAGAAGCAGAAGGAGAAGCAGAAAGAGAAGGAGGGGAAGCAGAAGAAGCAGAAGCAGGAGAAGCAGAAGCATAAGAATCCGAAGAAGCAGAAGCAGAAACTGAAGCAGAAGGAGAAGCAGGAGAAGCAGCAGAATCAGAATCTGGAGAAGCAGAATGAGAAGCAGAAGGAGAAGCAGAAGCAGAAAGAGAATCAAAAGCAGAAGGAGAAGCAGAAGAAACAGTAGAAGTAGAAGCAGTAGCAGTTGTAGCAGAAGCAGAAGGAAAAGCAAAAGAACAAGAAGGAGAAGGAGAAACAGAAGGAGAAGCAGAAGGAGAAGCAGAAAGAGAAGCAGGTAAAGTAGAAGAAGAAGAATCAGAAGGTGAAGCAGAAGAAGGAGAAGGAGAAGCAGAAGAAGATTCAGAAGGAGAAGCAGAAGAAGCAGAAGCAGAAGGAGAAGCAGGAAAAGCAGAAGAAGCAGAAGCAAAAGGAGAAGCAAAAGAAGGAGAAGGAGAAGGAGAAACAGAAGAAGAAGCATAAGGACAAGCACAAGCAGAAGGAGATGCAGAAGGAGAAGCAGGAGAAGCAGAAGAAGCAGAAGCTGAAGGAGAAGCAGAAGTAGGAGAAGGAGAAGGAGGAGAAGCAGAAGCAGAAGGAGAAGCAGAAGCAGAATGAGAAGCAGAAAGAGAAGCAGGAGGAGGACAAGAAGCAGAAGCAGGAGAAGCCGAAAGAGAAGAAGCAGAAACAGAAGTAAAGGAGAAGCAGAAGCAGAAGGAGAAGCAGAAGAAGAAGTAGAACCAGAAATTCAGGCAGCGGAAACGGAAGAAGCAGAAGCAGAAGGAGAAGCAAAAAGAGAAGCGGAAGGAGAAGTAGAAAAAGCAGCAGAAGAAGCAGAAAA
>NW_012291549.1:0-1531 GCF_000151885.1 Dipodomys ordii | reverse complement strand
AGCAGGAGAAGCAGATTCAATAAGATATAGAAGGATAAGAAGCAGAAGCAGAAAGAGAAGCAGAAACAGAAGGAGAAGCAGAAATAGAAGCAGAAGAAAGCAGAAGCAGAACCTGAAGCAGAAGGAGAAGCAGGAGAAGCAGAAGAAGCAGAATTTGGAGAAGAAAGGAGAACCAGAAGGAGAAGCAGAAGCAGAAAGAGAAGCAAAAGCAGAAGGAGAAGCAGAAAGAGAAACAGATGGAGAAGCAGGAGAAGCAGAAGAAGCAGAAGCAGGAGGAGAAGCAGGAAAAGCAGAAGAAGCAGAAGCAAAAGGAGAAGCAAAAGAAGGAGAAGGAGAAGCAGAAGCAGAAGGAAAAGCATAAGCAGAAGGAGATGCAGAAGGAGAAGCAGGAGAAGCAGAAGAAGCAGAAACATTAGCAAAAGGAGAAGCAGAAGCAGAAGGAGAAGTAGCAGAAGAAGTAGAACCAGAAATTCAGGCAGGAGAAACAGAAGAAGCAGAAGCAGAAGGAGAAGCAAAAAGAGAAGCACAAGGAGTAGTAAAAGAAGCAGCAGAAGGAGAAGCAGCAGAAGAAGCAGAAAAACAAGCAGGAGAAGCAGAAGCAGAAAGAGAAGTAGAAGCAGAAGAAGCAGAACCAGAAGAAGAAGCAGTAGAAGCATAAGAAGCAGAAGCAGGAGAAGCAGAAGCAGAAGAAAAAGAAGAAGCATAAGAAGCAGAAATAGTAGCAGAGGGAGAAACAGAAGAAGGAGAAGGAGCAGCAGAAGGTGAAGCAGAAGGAGATGCAGAAGCAGAAAGAGAAGCAGAAACAGAAGGAGAAGTTGGAGAATCAGAAGAAGCAGAAGCAGAAAGAGAAGCAGAAGAGGGAGAAGGAGAAGCAGAAGCAGAAGGACAATCAGGAGAAGCAGAAGAAGCAGAAGCGGGAGAAGCAGAAGAAGAAACAGAAGAAGGAGAAAGAGCAGAAGGAGAAGCAGAAGCAGAAGGAGAAGCAGAAATAGAAACAGAAGCAGAAGAAGCAGTTACAGGAGAAGCAGAAGCAGAAGAAACAGAAGAAGCCCAAGAAGCAGAAGGAGAAACTGAAGCAGAAGGACAAGCAGAAGCAGCAGAAGCAGGAGAAGCAGAAGCAGAAGCAGAATGAGAAGCACAAGTAGGAGAAATTGAAGGAGAAGGAGAATGAGACGGAGAAGCAGAAGGAGAAGTAGGAGAAGCAGAAGAAGGTTTTTTTTTGTTATTTATATTCTGAATAATTTTATTAATGATTTTTAGCTTATGCTTAAGGATTTTTTAGAAGCTGATGGAGAAGCAGAAGAATCATAAGCTGATGCAGATGAATCTGATAAAGCAGAAAAAGAATGAAGAATCATAAGAGAAGTAGCATGATAAACAGAAGATGATGAATGGATATGGAGTATGATATTGATTAGGAGTATGAGATTGAGACTGTATATTCTTATTAGATTGATATGGATAATTGATTAGGATTTTTTTTGATTATCTTATTATCTTTATTCTTGAGATTCTATTTTTTTTTGTTTTT
>NW_012291548.1:0-2052 GCF_000151885.1 Dipodomys ordii | reverse complement strand
AGAGAAGCAGTAGAAGCAGAAGAAGCAGGAAAAGCAGAAGCAGCAGAAAGAGAAGAAGAAGAAGAAGAAGAAGAAGAAGAAGAAGAAGAAGAAGAAGAAGAAGAAGAAGAAGAAGAAGAAGAAGAAGAAGAAGAAGAAGAAGGAGAAGGAGAAGGAGAAGCATAAGGAGAAGAAGTAGAAGCAGAAGAAGCAGAAGCAGGAGAAGCAGAAGCAGTAGAAAAAGAATAAGCATAAGAAGAAGAATCAGAGGGAGAAGCAGAAGAAGGAGAAGGAACAGCAGAAAGAGAAGTAGAAGGAGAATCAGAAGGAGAATCAGAAGAAGGAGTAGCAGAAGCAGAAGAAGCACCAGAAGGAGAAGCAGAAGCAGAAAAAGATGCAGAACGAGAAGCAGGAGAAGCAGAAGAAGCAGAAGCAGAAGGAGAAGCAGAAGTAGGAGAAGGTGAAGGAGAAGGAAGTGCAGCAGAAGCAATAGGAGAAGCAGAAGGAGAAGCAGAAGCAGAATGAGAAGCAGAAAGAGAAACAGTAGAAGCAGAAGAAGCAGGAAAAGCAGAAGCAGAAGACAGAAAGGAAGAAGAAGAAGACGAAAAAGAAGGAGAAGAAGAGGAAGAAGAAGAAGAAGCAGCAGCATAAGGGGAAGCATAAGGAGAAGCAGTAGAAGCAGAAGCAGGAGAAGCAGAAGCAGAAGGAAAAGAATAAGCAAAAGAAGCAGAAGCAGTGCGAGAAGCAGAAGAAGGAGAAGGAGAAGGAGCAGCAGAAGGAGAAGCAGAAGCAGAAAGAGAAGCAGAAACAGAAGGAGAACAAGAAGGAGAAGCAGGAGAATCAGAAGAAGCAGAAGTAGAAGCAGAAAGAGGAGAAGAAGGAGAAGCAGAAGTAGAATCAGAAGAAACAGGAGAAGAAGAAGCAGAAGAAACAGAAGCAAAAGAAACAGAAGAAGGAGAAGAGCAGAAGCAGAAGCAGAAGGAGAAGCAGAAGCAGAAGGAGAAGCAGAAAGAGAAGCAGGAGAAGCTGAACAAGCAGGAGAAGCAGAAGCAGAAGAAACAGGAGAAGCCGAAGAAGCAGAAGCAGAATCTGAAGCAGAAGGAGAAACAGAAGAAGCACAATGTGAAGCAGAAGCAGAAGAAACAGAAATAGTCGAATAAGCAGAAGCAGAAGCACCAGGAGAAGCAGAAGAAGAAGAAGGAGAAGGCGAAAGAGAAGGATTAGGAGTAGGAGAAGCAAAAGGATAAGCAGAAGCAGAAAGAGACGCAGAAGGAGAAGCAGCACGAGAAGTAGGAGAAGCAGGAGAAGCAGAAGAAACAGAAGACGCTTAAGCAGAATGAGAATCAGAAGGAGAAATTGAAGCAGAAGCAGAAGGAGAAGCAGAAGCAGAAGGAGAAGCAGAAGAAGGAGAAGGAGAAGCAGAAAAAGAAGCAGAACGAGAAGCAGGAGAAGCAGAAGCAGGAGAAGCAAAAACAGAAAAAACAGAAGAAGGAGAAGAAGCAGAAGCAGGAGAAGCAGAAGCAGAAGAAGCCGAAGAAGCAGAAGCAGAACCTGAAGCAGAAGGAGAAGCAGTAGAAGCAGAAGAAGCACAATCTGGAGAAGCAGAAGGAGAAGCAGAAGGAAAAGCAGAAGAACGAGAAGGAGAAGGAGAAAAAGAAGGAGAAGCAGAAAGAGAAGCAGAAGAAGGAGCAGGAGAAGGAAAAGCAGCAGGAAAAGCAGAAAGAGCAGCAGAAGGAGAAGCAGGAGATGCAGAAACAGGAGAAGCAGAAGCAGAAGAAACAGGAGAAGGACAAGAAGCAGAAGCAGAAGGAGAAGCAGAAACAGAAGGAGAAGCAGAAAGAGAAGGTGGGGAACTAGAACAAGCAGAAGCAGGAGAAGCAGAAGCATAAGAATCCGAAGAAGCAGAAGCAGAACCTGAAGCAGAAGGAGAAGCAGGAGAAGCAGAAGAAGCAGAATCTGGAGAAGCAGAATG
Organism: Dipodomys ordii; assembly: GCF_000151885.1. Classification (NCBI taxonomy): domain Eukaryota; kingdom Metazoa; phylum Chordata; class Mammalia; order Rodentia; family Heteromyidae; genus Dipodomys; species Dipodomys ordii. The sequence continues at coordinate 101 of NW_012291548.1, read as the reverse complement.
AGAAGCTGTGGAGAAGCACAAGCAGAAAGAGAATCAAAAGCAGAAGGAGAAGCAGATGTACAGAAGATAGAAGCAGTAGCTCGTTGTAGCAGAAGCAGAAG
>NW_012291547.1:0-7056 GCF_000151885.1 Dipodomys ordii | reverse complement strand
GAGAAGCATAAGGAGAAGCAGTAGAAGCAGAAGAAGCAGAAGCAGGAGAAGCAGAAGCAGAAGAAAAAGAATAAGCAAAAGAAGCAGAAGCAGTGGGAGAAGCAGAAGAAGGAGAAGAAGAAGGAGAAGCAGAAGGAGAAGCAGAAGCAGAAAGAGAAGCAGAAACAGAAGGAGAAAAGAAGGAGATTCAGGAGAATCAGAAGAAGCAGAAGTAGAAGCAGAAAGAGTAGAAGAAGGAGAAGTAGAAGTAGAATCAGAAGAAACAGAAGAAGAAGAAGAAGAAGAAGAAACAGAAGCAAAAGAAACAGAAGAAAGAGAAGAGCAGAAGCAGAAGCAGAAGGAGAAGCAGAGGCAGAGGAGAAGCAGAAAGAGAAGCAGGATTAGCAGAAGAAGCAGGAGAAGCAGAAGCAGAAGAAACAGGAGAAGCCGAAGAAGCAGAAGCAGAAGCAGCAGGAGAAGCAGAAGAAGAAGACAGAGAAGGCGAAAGAGAAGGATTAGGAGTAGGAGAAGCAAAAGGATAAGCAGAAGCAGAAAGAGACGCAGAAGGAGAAGCAGCACGAGAAGTAGGAGAAGCAGGAGAAGCAGAAGCAGGAGAAGCGGAAGCATAAGAATCCGAAGAAGCAGAAGCAGAACCTGAAGAAGAAGGAGAAGCAGGAGAAGCAGAAGAAGCAGAAGCAGAAGGAGAAGTAGAAGTAGGAGAAGGAGAAGGAAGAGCTGCAGAAGCAATAGGAGAAGCAGAAGGAGAAGCATAAGGAGAAGAAGTAGAAGCAGTAGAAGCATAAGCAGGAGAAGCAGAAGCAGTAGAAAAAGAATAAGCATAAGAAGAAGAATCAGAGGGAGAAGCAGAAGAAGGAGAAGGAACAGCAGAAAGAGAAGTAGAAGCAGAATCAGAAGGAGAATCAGAAGAAGGAGTAGCAGAAGCAGAAGAAGCAGCAGAAGGAGAAGCAGAAGCAGAAAAAGATGCAGAACGAGAAGCCGGAGAAGCAGAAGAAGCAGAAGCAGAAGGAGAAGAAGAAGTAGGAGAAGGAGAAGGAGAAGGAAGTGCATCAGAAGCAATAGGAGAAGCAGAAGGAGAAGCAGAAGAAGAATGAGATGCAGAAAGAGAAACAGTAGAAGCAGAAGAAGCAGGAAAAGCAGAAGCAGAAGAAAGAGAAGAAGAAGAAGAAGACGATAAAGAAGAAGAAGAGGAAGATGGAGAAGAAGCAGTAACTGAAGGAGAAGCAGAAACAGAAGGAGAAGCAGAAACAGAAGGATGGAAAGCAGAAGAAGCAGAAGCAGGAGAAGCAGAAGCATAAGAATCCGAAGAAGCAGAAGCAGAACTTGAAGCAGAAGGAGAAGCAGGAGAAGCAGAATCTGGAGAAGCAGAATGAGAAGCAGAATCAGAAAGAGAAGCAGAGGCGGAGGAGAAGCAGAAAGAGAAGCAGGAGAAGCAGAAGAAGCAGGAGATCAGAAGCAGAAGAAACAGGAGAAGCCAAAGAAGCAGAAGCAGAATCTGAAGCAGAAGGAGAAACAGAAGAAGCACAATCTGAAGCAGAAGCAGAAGAAACAGGAATAGTAAAATAAGCAGAAGCAGAAGCACCAGGAAAAGCAGAAGACAAGAAGGATAAGGCGAAAGAGAAGGATTAGGAGTAGGAGAAGCAAAAGGATAAGCTGAAGCAGAAAGAGACGCAGAAGGAGAAGCAGCACGAGAAGTAGGAGAAGCAGGAGAAGCAGAAGCAGGAGAAGCAGAAGCATAAGAATCCGAAGAAGCAGAAGCAGAACCTGAAGAAGAAGGAGAAGCAGGAGAAGCAGAAGAAGCAGAAGCAGAAGGAGAAGTAGAAGTAGGAGAAGAAGGAAGAGCCGCAGAAGCAATAGGAGAAGCAGAAGGAGAAGCATAAGGAGAAGAAGTAGAAGCAATAGAAGCATAAGCAGGAGAAGCAGAAGCAGTAGAAAAAGAATAAGCATAAGAAGAAGAATCAGAGGGAGAAGCAGAAGAAGGAGAAGGAACAGCAGAAAGAGAAGTAGAAGCAGAATCAGAAGGAGAACCAGAAGAAGGAGTAGCAGAAGCAGAAGAAGCAGCAGAAGGAGAAGCAGAAGCAGAAAAAGATGCAGAACGAGAAGCAGGAGAAGCAGAAGAAGCAGAAGGAGAAGAAGAAGTAGGAGAAGGAGAAGGAGAAGGAAGTGCATCAGAAGCAATAGGAGAAGCAGAAGGAGAAGCAGAAGCAGAAAGAGAAACAGTAGAAGCAGAAGAAGCAGGAAAAGCAGAAGCAGAAGAAAGAGAAGAAGAAGAAGAAGACGAAAAAGAAGAAGAAGAGGAAGAAGAAAAGAAGCAACAGTATAAGGAGAAGCATAAGGAGAAGCATAAGAAGAAGCGGTAGAAGCAGAAGCAGGAGAAGCAGAAGCAGAAGAAAAAGCATAAGCAAAAGAAGCAGAAGCAGTGGGAGAAGCAGAAGTAGGAGAAGGAGAAGGAGCAGCAGAAGGAGAAGCGGAAGCAGAAAGAGAAGCAGAAACAGAAGGAGAACAAGAAGGAGAAGCAGGAGAATCAGAAGAAGCAGAAGTAGAAGCAGAAAGAGGAGAAGAAGGAGAAGCAGAAGTAGAATCAGAAGAAACAGAAGAAGAAGAAACAGAAGAAACAGAAGCAAAAGAAACAGAAGAAGGAGAAGAGCAAAAGCAGAAGCAGAAGCGAAGGAGAAGCAGAAAGAGAAGCAGGAGAAGCAGAAGAAGCAGGAGAAGCAGAAGCAGAAGAAACAGGAGAAGCCGAAGAAGCAGAAGCAGAATCAGAAGCAGTAGGAGAAGTAGAAGCAGAAGGAGAAGCAGAAGAAGGAGAAGGAGAAGGAGAAGCAGAAAGAGAATCAGAACGAGAAGCAGGAGAAGCAGAAGCAGGAGAAGCAGAAGCAGAAGAAACAGAAGAAGGAGAAGAAGCAGAAACAGAAGGAGAAGCAGAAACAGAAGGAGAAGCAGAAACAGAAGGATGGGAAGCAGAAGAAGCAGAAGCAGGAGAAGCAGAAGCATACGAATCCGAAGAAGCAGAAGCAGAACCTGAAGCAGAAGGAGAAGCAGGAGAAGCAGAAGAAGCAGAATCTGGAGAAGCAGAATGAGAAGCAGAATAATAAAGAGAAGCAGAGGCGGAGGAGAAGCAGAAAGAGAAGCAGGAGAAGCAGAAGAAGCAGGAGAAGCAGAAGCAGAAGAAACAGGAGAAGCCAAAGAAGCAGAAGCAGAATCTGAAGCAGAAGGAGAAACAGAAGAAGCACAATCTGAAGCAGAATCAGAAGAAACAGAAATAGTAGAATAAGCAGAAGCAGAAGCAGCAGGAGAAGCAGAAGAAGAAGACGGAGAAGGCGAAAGAGAAGGATTAGGAGTAGGAGAAGCAAAAGGATAAGCCGAAGCAGAAAGAGACGCAGAAGGGAAGCAGCACGAGAAGTAGGAGAAGCAGGAGAAGCAGAAGCAAGAGAAGCAGAAGAAACAGAAGACGCAGAAGCAGAATGAGCATCAGAAGGAGAAATTGAAGCAGAAGCAGAAGGAGAAGCAGAAGCAGAAGGAGAAGCAGAAGAAGGAGAAGGAGAAGCAGAAAGAGAAGCAGAAAGAGAAGCAGAACGAGAAGCAGGTGAATCAGAATTTGGAGAAGCAGAAGCAGAAGAAACAGAAGGAGAAGAAGCAGAAGCAGAAGGAGAAGCAGAAACAGAAGGAAAAGCAGAAAGAGAAGCAGGAGAAGAAGAAGAAGCAGCAGCAGGAGAAGTAGAAGCAGAAGAAGCCGAAGAAGCAAAAGCAGAATCTGAAGCAGAAGGAGAAGCAGAAGAAGCAGAATCTGGAGAAGCAGAAGGAGAAGCAGAAGCAGAAAGAGAAGCAAAAGCAGAAGGAGAAGCAAAAGGATAAGCAGAAGAAACAGAAGAAGCAGAGGCAGTAGAAGAAGAAGCAGAAGATGCAGAAGAAGAAGGAGAAGCAGAAGGAAAAGCAGAAGAACGAGGAGGAGAAGGAGAAGGAGAAACAGAAGGAGAAGCAGAAAGAGAAGCAGAAGAAGGAGCAGGAGAAAGAAAACAGCAGGAAAAGCAGAAAGAGCAGCAGAAGGAGAAGCAGGAGATGCAGAAACAGGAGAAGCAGAAGCAGAAGAAACAGGAGAAGGACAAGAAGCACAAGCAGAAGGAGAAGCAGAAACAGAAGGAGAAGCAGAAAGAGAAGGAGGGGAAGCAGAAGAAGCAGAAGCAGGAGAAGCAGAAGCATAAGATTCCGAAGAAGCAGAAGCAGAACCTGAAGAAAAGGAGAAGCAGGAGAAGCAGAAGAAGCAGAAGCAGAAGGAGAAGGAGAAGTAGGAGAAGGAGAAGGAAGAGCCGCAGAAGCAATAGGATTAGCAGAAGGAGAAGCAGAAGCAGAATGATAAGCAGAAAGAGAAGCAGAAGAAGCAGGAAAAGAAGAAGCAGAAGAAAGAGAAGAAGAAGAAGAAGAAGAAGAAGAAGAAGAAGAAGAAGAAGAAGAAGAAGAAGAAGAAGAAGAAGAAGAAGAAGAAGGAGAAGGAGAAGGAGAAGCATAAGGAGAAGAAGTAGAAGCAGAAGAAGCAGAAGTAGGAGAAGCAGAAGCAGTAGAAAAAGAATAAGCATAAGAAGAAGAAGCAGAGGGAGAAGCAGAAGAAGGAGAAGGAACAGCAGAAAGAGAAGGAGAATCAGAAGGAGAATCAGAAGAAGGAGTAGCAGAAGCAGAAGAAGCAGCAGAAGGAGAAGCAGAAGCAGAAAAAGATGCAGAACGAGAAGCAGGAGAAGCAGAAAAAGCAGAAGCAGAAGGAGAAGCAGAAGTAGGAGAAGGAGAAGGAGAAGGAAGTGCAGCAGAAGCAATAGGAGAAGCAGAAGGAGAAGCAGAAGCAGAATGAGAAGCAGAAAGAGAAACAGTAGAAGCAGAAGAAGCAGGAAAAGCAGAAGCAGAAGAAAGAAAGGAAGAAGAAGAAGACGAAAAAGAAGGAGAAGAAGAGGAAGAAGAAGAAGAAGCAGCAGCATAAGGGGAAGCATAAGGAGAAGCAGTAGAAGCAGAAGCAGGAGAAGCAGAAGCAGAAGGAAAAGAATAAGCAAAAGAAGCAGAAGCAGTGCGAGAAGCAGAAGAAGGAGAAGGAGAAGGAGCAGCAGAAGGAGAAGCAGAAGCAGAAAGAGAAGCAGAAACAGAAGGAGAACAAGAAGGAGAAGCAGGAGAATCAGAAGAAGCAGAAGTAGAAGCAGAAAGAGGAGAAGAAGGAGAAGCAGAAGTAGAATCAGAAGAAACAGGAGAAGAAGAAGCAGAAGAAACAGAAGCAAAAGAAACAGAAGAAGGAGAAGAGCAGAAGCAGAAGCAGAAGGAGAAGCAGAAGCAGAAGGAGAAGCAGAAAGAGAAGCAGGAGAAGCTGAACAAGCAGGAGAAGCAGAAGCAGAAGAAACAGGAGAAGCCGAAGAAGCAGAAGCAGAATCTGAAGCAGAAGGAGAAACAGAAGAAGCACAATGTGAAGCAGAAGCAGAAGAAACAGAAATAGTCGAATAAGCAGAAGCAGAAGCACCAGGAGAAGCAGAAGAAGAAGAAGGAGAAGGCGAAAGAGAAGGATTAGGAGTAGGAGAAGCAAAAGGATAAGCAGAAGCAGAAAGAGACGCAGAAGGAGAAGCAGCACGAGCAGTAGGAGAAGCAGGAGAAGCAGAAGAAACAGAAGACGCATAAGCAGAATGAGAATCAGAAGGAGAAATTGAAGCAGAAGCAGAAGGAGAAGCAGAAGCAGAAGCAGAAGGATAAGCAGAAGAAGGAGAAGGAGAAGCAGAAAAAGAAGCAGAACGAGAAGCAGGAGAAGCAGAAGCAGGAGAAGCAGAAACAGAAAAAACAGAAGAAGGAGAAGAAGCAGAAGCAGGAGAAGCAGAAGCAGAAGAAGGCGAAGAAGCAGAAGCAGAACCCGAAGCAGAAGGAGAAGCAGTAGAAGCAGAAGAAGCAGAATCTGGAGAAGCAGAAGGAGAAGCAGAAGGAAAAGCAGAAGAACGAGAAGGAGAAGGAGAAGGAGAAACAGAAGGAGAAGCAGAAAGAGAAGCAGAAGGAGGAGCAGGAGAAGGAAAAGCAGCCGGAGAAGCAGAAAGAGCATCAGAAGGAGAAGCAGGAGATGCAGAAACAGGAGAAGCAGAAGCAGAAGAAACAGGAGAAGGACAAGAATCAGAAGCAGAAGGAGAAGCAGAAACAGAAGGAGAAGCAGAAAGAGAAGGAGGGGAAGCAGAAGAAGCAGAAGCAGGAGAAGCAGAAGCATAAGTATCCGAAGAAGCAGAAGCAGAACCTGAAGCAGAAGGAGAAGCAGGAGAAGCAGAAGAAGCAGAATCTGGAGAAGCAGAATGAGAATCTGAAGGAGAAGCAGAAGCAGAAAGAGAATCAAAAGCAGAAGGAGAAGCAGAAGAAACAGAAGAATAGAAGCAGTAGCCGTTGTAGCAGAAGCAGAAGGAGAAGCCGAAGGAAAAGCAGAAGAACAAGAAGGAGAAGGAGAAACAGAAGGAGAAGCAGAAGGAGAAGCAGAAAGAGAAGCAGGTAAAGCAGAAGAAGAAGAAGCACAAGGAGAATCAGAAGGAGAAGCAGAAGAAGGAGAAGGAGAAGCAGAAGCAGAAAAAGATGCAGAAGGAGAAGCAGGAGAAGCAGAAGAAGCAGAAGCAGAAGGAGAAGCAGGAAAAGCAGAAGAAGCAGAAGTAAAAGGAGAAGCAAAAGAAGGAGAAGGAGAAGCAGAAGAAGAAGCATAAGGACAAGCACAAGCAGAAGGAGATGTAGAAGGAGAAGCAGGAGAAGCAGAAGAAGCAGAAGCTGAAGGAGAAGCAGAAGTAGGAGAAGGAGGATAAGCAGAAGCAGAAGGAGAAGCAGAAGAGGAATGAGAAGCAGAAAAAGAAACAAGAGAAGCACAATAAGCAGAAGCAGGAGAAGCCGAAAGAGTAGATGCAGAAGAAGCAGAAACAGAAGCAGAAGTAGAAGCAGAAGCAGAAGGAGAAGCAGCAGAAGAAGTAGAACCAGAAATTCAGGCAGGAGAAACAGAAGAAGCAGAAGCAGAAGGAGAAGCAAAAAGAGAAGCAGAAGGAGAAGTAGAAGAAGCAGCAGAAGGAGAAGCAGCATGAT
>NW_012291546.1:0-1976 GCF_000151885.1 Dipodomys ordii | reverse complement strand
AGAGCGGGAGACAGCGGGGGACACAGCGAGGACACAGCAGTACACAGCGCTGACACTGCGGGGCACACAGCGGTACACAGCGGGGAACACAGCGGGGAACACAGCGGGACACAGAGGGACACAGCGGGACACAGGGGGGACACAGCGGGACACAGTGGGGGACACAGCGAGGACACATTGGGACACAGCAGGGACACAGCGGGACGCAGCGGGGGACACAGCAGTACACATCGGGACACAGCGAGGGACACAGATGGGTACACAGCGGGATAAAGCGGGGAACACAGCGAGGACACAACGGGATCAAGCGGGACACAGCATCGATACAGCGGGAACACAGCGGGACACAGCGGGGTACACAGCTGGGGACACAGCGGGACACAGCGGGGAACACAGGGAAGACATAGCGGGACCCAGCGGGACCCAGCGTCGTTACAGCGGGGACTCAGCGGGACACAGCGGGGTGTACAGCTGGGTACACAACGGGACACTGCGGGGGACACAGCGAGGACACAGAGGGACACAGCGGGACACAGCGGGGACACTGCGGGAACATAGTGGGACACAGCGGGGTACACAGCGGGACACAGCGCTACACAGCTAGGGACACAGCGGGGACAAAGCGGCAGACAGCGGGGGACACAGCGAGGACACAGCAGGACACAGCGGCGACACAGAGGGGACTCAGTGGGACAAAGCGGGGGACACAGCGGGACACAGCGGGACACAGCGGGGAACAGCGGAGACAGAGAGGGGCCAAAGAGAGACGCAGCGGTGACACAGCTGGACACAACGTAGTACACAGCAGGACACAGCCTGGCACACAGCGGGGACACAGCACGGACCAAGCGGGACATAGCGGGACACAGCGGAACACAGCAGGGGACACAGCGGGACACAGCAGGGGACCCAGCTAGGACACAGCGGGACACAGCGGGGGACAGAGCTGGGGACACAGCGGGACACAGCGGGGAACTCAGCGAGGACACAGCGGGACCCAGCAGGACACAGCGTCGATACAGCAGGGACACAGTGTTACACAGCGTGGTACCCAGCTGTGGACACAACGGGACAGAGTGGGGGCACAGCGAGACACAGCGGGACACAGCGAGGACACAGCGGGACACATTGGTGACACAGCGGGGGACACAGCAGGACACAGCAGCGGACACAGCGGGGGACACAGTGGGACACAGCGCGACACAGCGCGACACAGCGGGGGACACAATGGGGACACAGCAGGGGACACAGCGAGGACACAGCGGAACATAGCGGGGGACACAGAGAGGACACAGCGGGACACAGCGAGACAAAGCGGGACACAGCGTGGACACAGCAGTAGACACAGCGGGACATAGCAGGGGACACAGCTGGGGACACAACGGGACACAGCAGGGGACACAGCGAGGACAGAGCGGGACACATCGGGACACAGCGGGGACACAGCGTCGATACAGCGGTGACACAGCGAGACCCCGCGGGCAACACAGGAAGGAAACAGCGGGACCCAGTGGGACACAGCGTCGATACAGCGGGACACAACGGGGTACACAGCTGGGGAAACAACAGGACACAGCGGGGGACACAGGGGTACACAGCAGGACATAGCGGGGGACACATCGGGACCCAATGGGAGACCCAGCGAGGACACAGCGGGACACAGCGGGGGCCACAGGGGGACACAGCGGGGGACACAGCGGGACACAGCGGGGAACACAGCGAGGACACAGCGGGGGACACAGCGGGACACAGCGTCGATACAGCGGGCACACAGCGTTACACAGCGTGGTACACAGCTGTGGACACAACGGGACACAGTAGGGGCACAGCGGGACACAGCGGGACACAGTGGGACACAGCGGGGAAAAAGCGTGAGACACAGCGGGGGACAGAGCTGGAGACAGCGGGGGACACAGCGAGGACACAGCAGACACAGCGTTGACACAGCGGGGTCTCAGCGGGAGACACAGCGGGAG
>NW_012291545.1:0-7133 GCF_000151885.1 Dipodomys ordii | reverse complement strand
AAAGCGGGACACAGCGGGACACAGCGGGGTTTGCAGCGGGACACAGCGGGACACAGCGGGACACGGCAGGGGACACAGCGGGACACAGAGGGGGACACAGCGAGGACACAGCGGGACACAGAGGGACACAGCGGGGGACAGAGCGAGGACACAGTGGGGGACAAAGTGGGGGAAACAGCTGGACACAGCGGGGAACACAGCGAGGACACATCGGGACCCAGCGGGACACAGCGTCGATACAGCGGAGACACAGCGTTACACAGCTTGGTACAAAGCTGTGGACACAACGGACACAGTGGGGGCACAGCGGGACACAGCGGGACGCAGTGGGACACAGCGGGACACAGCGGGACACAGCGGGGACAGAGCGGGACACAGTCGGACACAGCGGGACACAGCGGGGGACACAGCGGGAGACAAAGAGGGACACCACGGAACACAGCGGGACACAGCAGGAAACAGCAGTGACACTGCGGGGACACAGTGGGACACAGCGGGGGACACAGCGGGACACAGAGGGGGACAGAGCGGGACACAGTGGGGGACACCCCCGGACACAGCGGGACACAGCGGGGGATACAGGGGGGACACAGCGGGACCCAGCGCGGGACACAGCGCGGATGCATTGGGAAACAGCCGGGACACAGCGGGACTCAGCGGGGGACACAGCAGTACACAGCGGGACACAGCGGGACACAGTGGGGGACACAGAGGGGTAAACAGCGGGACACAGCGGGGAACACAGCGAGGACACAGCGGGACACAGTGGCGACACATAGAGGACTCAGCGGGGGACACAGTGGGGGACAGAGCAGGACACAGCGGGACCCAACGGGGACAAAGCGTGAGACACAGCAGTGGACAGAGCAGGAGACAGAGGCAGACACAGCGAGGACACAGTGGGACACAGCGGGGACACAGAGGTGGCTCAGGGGGGCCACAGCGGGGGACAAAGCGGGACACAGCGGAGGACACAGCGAGGACACAGCTGGACACAGCGGAGACACAGAGGGGACTCAGCAGGGGACATAGAGGGCTAAAAGCGGGACACCACGGGACACAGTAGGACACAGCGGGACACAGCGGGGACACTGCGGGACACAGACGGGGGACACAGCGGTGGACAGCGGGGGAAAGAGAAGGGACACAGCTGGACACAGAGGGGACACAGCTGGACACAGAAGGGTACACAGTGGGGCACAGCGGACTCACAACAGGGACAGAGCTGGACACAGAGGGACACAGATGGGACAGAGCGGGACACAGCGGGACACAGCAGGGGACTCAGCGGGACACAGCGGGGGACACAGGGAGGACACAGCTGGACACTGAGGGAGACAGAGCGAGGACACAGCCGGACACAGCGAAACACAGCGTGACACAGTGGGGACACAGCAGGGGACACAGCGGGACACAGCCGGGGACACAGAGGAACACAGCGGGGTACACAGCAAGGACAAAGCGGGACACAGCGGTGACACAGCGGTACACAGCTGGGGACACTGCGGGACACAGCAGGACACAGCGGGGACACAGCAAGGACACAGCGGGGGACACAGCGGGACACAGCCGGACATAGCCGGGGACACAGCGGGACACAGTGAGAGACACAGCCGGGGACACAGCGGGACACAGCGGGGAACAAAAAGAGGACACAGCGGGACCCAGCTGGACACAGCATCGATAGAGCGGGGACACAGCGGGACACAGCGGTGGCACAACGGGACTCAGCGGGGGACTCTGCGGGAACCAGCGGGACCCAGCGAGGACACAGCAAGGACACAGCGGGGGACACAGCGGGACACAGCGGGACACAGCGGGGGACACAGCGAGGGACACAGCGGGGCACACAGCGGGACACAATGGGGAATACAGAGAGAGACACAGCAGGACTCAGCGAGACACAGCGTCGATACAGCAGAGACACAGCGGGGTACACAGCTCTTGACACAACGGGACACAGTGGGGGACACAGCGGGACACAGCGGGACACAGCGGGGCACAGCAGGGAAAAAACGGGAGACAGAGTGGGGAACAGAGCAGGACACAGCGGGGGACACAGAGAGGACACAGTGGGGACACAGCGAGACTCAGCCGGGGACACAGCGGGGGACAAAGCGGGACACCATGGGACACAGTGGGACATAGCGGGACACAACGTGGTCACTGCGGGACACAGTGGGGGACAAAGCGGGACACAGGATGGACGCAGCGGGACACAGCGGGACACAGCGGGACACGGCGGGGGACACAGCGGGACACAGGGGGGACGCAGCGGGACACAGCGGGACACAGCGGGACACAACGGGGGACACAGCGAGGACACAGTGGGGGACACAGTGGGGGAAACAGCTGGACACAGCGGGGAACACAGCGAGGACACAGCGGGACACAGCGGGGGACACAGGGAGGACACAGCGGGACACAGCGGGGGACACAGCGAGGACACAGTGGGACACAGTGGCGACACAGAGGGTACTCAGCGGGGGACACATTGTGGGACAAAGTGGGACATCATGGGACACAGTGTTACATATTGGCACACAGCGGCGACACTGCGGGACACAGCAGGGCAAAGCGGGGGACACAGCGGGACACAGCGGGCTACAGCGGGGCACACAGCGGGGGACAGTGGAGACAGAGAGTGGCCACAGCGAGACACAGCGGTGACACAGCTGGACACAGCGGGGTACACAGCGGGACACAGCGGGCACACAGCGGGGACACAGCGGGACACAGCGGGACACAGCAGGGACACAATGGGACACAGGGGGACAAAGCAGGAGACACAGCGGGACACAGCAGGCACACAGCGGGGACACAGAGGGACACAGCGGGGATAGAGCAGGACACAGCCGGACACAGCACGACACAGCGGGGGACACAGTGGGACACAGTGGTGGACCCAGTGAGGACACAGCGGGACACAGCAGGGGACACAGCGAGGACACAACGGGGGACACAGCGGGGGACACAGCGGGACCCAGCGGGGAACAGATCGAGGACACAGCGGGACACAGCGGGACACAGAGTCGATACAGCGGGGACACAGCGTTACAAGGCGTGGTACATAGCTGTGGACACAACGGGACACAGTGGGGGCACAGCCGGACTCAGCGGGACACAGTGGGACACAGCAGGGACAAAGCGTGAGACACAGCGGGGGACAGAGACGGAGACAGCAGGGGACACAGCGAGGAAACAGCGGGACACAGCGGTGACACAGCGGGGACTCAGCGGGGACACAGCGGGGGACACAGCGGGGGACACAGCGGGACAAAGCAGGAGACAAAGAGGGACACCACGGAACACAGCGGGACACAGCGGGAAACAGCAGTGACCCTGCGGGGACACAGTGGGACACAGCTGGGGACACAGCGGGACACAGAGGGGGACAGAGCGGGAAACAGAGGGGGACAGAGCGTGTGACACAGCGAGACACAGAAGGGACAAAGCTGGACACAGCGGGGTACACAGAGGGACACAGCGGGGAACGCAGCGGGGAAACAGCGTGACACAGCAGGACACAGCGGGACACAGCGGGGGACACAGCAGTACACAGCAGGACAAAGCGGGACACAGCGGGGACACAGCAGAGACACATTGGGGGACACAGCGGGACAGAGTGGGGTACACAGCTGGGGACACAGCGAGGACACTGCGGGACACAGCGGGACACATCGGGATCACTGCGGGAACATAGCAGGACACAGCGGGGTACACAGAGGGACACAGCGGGACACAACTGGGGACACAGCGGGGACACAGTGGGACACAGCAGAAAACAGCGGGAGACAAAGCGGGAGACAGCGGGGCACACAGCGAGGACACAGGGGGACACAGAGGCGACACAGAGGGGACTCAGCGGGGGACACACCGTGGTACAAAGTGGGACACCACGGGACACAGTGTTACACAGCGGGACACAGCGGGAACACTGCGGGACACAGCAGGAAAAAGCAGGGGACACAGCGGGACACAGCGGGACACAGCGGGGGACACAGCGGGGGACAGCGGAGACAGAGAGTGGCCACAGCGAGACACAGCGGTGACACAGCTGGACACAGCGGGGTACACAGCAGGACACAGCGGGCACACAGCGGGGACACAGCGGGACACAGCGGGACTCAGCGGGGACACAGCGGGGACACAGCGGGACAAAGCGGGAGACACAGCGCGACACAGCAGGCACACAGCGGGGACACAGTGGGACACAGCGGGACACAGCAGGGGACACAGCGAGGACACAGCGGGGGACACAGTGGGGGACACAGCGGGAGACAGCAGGGAACACAGCGAGGACACAGCGGGACACAGCGGGACACAGCGTCGATACAGCGGGGACACAGCGTTACACAGTGTGGTACACAGCTGTGGACTCAACGGGACACAGTGGGGGCACAGCCGGACACAGCGGGACACAGTGGGACACAGCGGGGAAAAAGCGTGAGACACAGCAGGGGACAGAGAGGGTGACAGCAGGGGACACAGCGAGGAAACAGCGGGACACAGCGGTGACACAGTGGGGACTCAGGGGGTGACACAGCGGGACACAGCGGGGGACACAGCGGGACACAGCGCGGGACAAGGCGGGACACAGTGTGGGACAGAGCGTGGGACACAGCGAGACACAGCGGAGACAAAACTGGGCACAGCGGGGTACACAGAGGGACACAGCAGGGACGCAGCGGGGAAACAGCGTGACACAGCAGGACATAGCGGGACACAGTGGGGGACACAGCGAGGACACAGCGGCACACAGTGGGGGACACAGCAAGGATAGAGCGGGAAACAGCGGGGACACAGCAGGACATAGCAGGGGACAGAGCGGGCCACAGCGGGCCACAGCGGGGGACACAGGATGGACACAGCGGTACACAGTGGGGGATAGATCGAGGACACATTGGGACACAGCGGGGACACAGGGGGACTCAGCGGGGGACACAGCAGTACACAGCGGGACACAGCAGGGACACAGCGGGGGACACAGCGGGACACAGCGGGGGACACAGAGGGGGTAACAGCGGGGAAAAAAGCGAGGCCACAGCAGAACACAGCGTGGGACACAGCGAGGACACAGCCGGACACAGCATCGATACAGCGGGGACACAGCGGGACACAGCGAGGTACACAGCTGGGGACACAACGGGACACAGTGGGGGCACAGCCGGACACAGCGGGACACAGCGGTACACAGCGGGGACACTGCGGAAACATAGTGGGACACAGCGGGGTACACAGCGGGACACAGCGGGACACAGCTTGGGACACAGCGGGGACAAAGCGGCAGACAGCGGGGGACACAGCGAGGACACAGCGGGACACAGCGGCGACACAGAGGGGACTCAGCGGGACAAAGTGGGGGACACAGCGGGACACAGCGGGACACAGCGGGGGACACAGCGGGGGACAGCGGGACCCAGTGGGACACAGCGTCGATACAGCGGGAATACAGCGGGGTACACAGCTGGGGACACAACGGGACACAGCGGGGGATACAGCGAGGACACAGTGTGACCCAGCAGGACACAGCGGGGACACAGTGGGGACTCAGCGGGGGACACAGCGGGGGACACAGCGGGACACAGCGGGGGACACTGTGGGACACAGTGTGGGACAGAGCATGGGACACAACGAGACACAGCGGGGACAAAGTTGGACACAGCGGGGTACACAGAGGGACACTGCAGGGACACAGCGGGGAAACAGCGTGACACAAAAAGACACAGCGGGACACAGCGGGGGACACAGCGAGGACACAGCGGCACACAGTGGGGGACACAGCAAGGACAGAGCGGGACACAGCGGTGGACACAGCGGGACATAGCGGGGGCCACAGCGAGGGCCACAGCGGGACTCAGCGGGACACAGCGGGGGACACAGGAAGGACACAGCGGTACACAGCGGGGGACAGAGCGAGGACACATTGGGACACAGCGGGGACACAGCGGGACTCAGCAGGGGACACAGCATTACACAGCGGGACACAGCGGGACACAGCGGGGACACAGCAGGGACACAGCGGGGGACACAGTTGGAAACAGCGGGGGACACAGAGGGGTACACAGCGGGGAAAACAGTGAGGCCAAAGCAGAACACAGCGGGCACACAGCGTTACACAGCGTGGTACACACTGTGGACACAACGGGACACAGTGGGGGCACAACCGGACACAGCGGGACACAGTGGGACACAGCGGGGACAAAGCATGAGACACAGCGAGGGACAGAGAGGGAGACAGCAGGGGACACAGCGAGGAAACAGCGGGACACAGCGGTGACACAGCGGGGACTCAGCGGGGGACACAGCGGGAAACAGCAGGGGACAGAGCGGGACACAGCGCGGGACACTGCGGGACACAGTGTGGGACAGAGCGTGGGACACAGCGAGACACAGCGGGGACAAAGCTGGACACAGCGGGGTACACAGAGGGACACAGAAGGGACACAGCGGGGAAACAGCGTGACACAAAAGGACACAGCTGGACACAGCGGGGTACACAGCGGGACACAGCAGACATACAGCGGGGACACAGAGGGACACAGCGGGGACAGAGCGGGACACAGTCGGACACAGCGGGACACAGCGGGGGACACAGCGGGACACAGCGGGGGACCCAGCGAGGACACAGCGGGACACAGCGGGGGACACAGCGAGGACACAGCGGGAAACACTGCGAGGTCACAGCGGGGGACAAAGCGGGACAACACGGGACACAGTGTGACACAGTGGGACACAGCGGGGACACTGCAGGGGCACAGCGAGACAAAGCGGGCGAAACTGCGAGACACAGCGGGGGACACAGCGGGGACCAGCAGGGGACAGAGAGGGGACACAGAGGGACACAGCGGGGGACACAGAGGGGTACACAGCGGGACACAGTCTGGAAACACAGCGCGGACACAGCGGGACACATCTGGGACACAGCGTCAATACAGCGGGGGACAGAGAGGGTCACAGCAGGGGACACAGCGGGACACAGCGGGGACACAGTGGGGGGACACAGCGGGGACACAGCGGGGGACACAGCGGGGACACAGTGGGAATTTCAGCCGTGGGGACACAGTTGAGGGACACAGTTTTGATCTCAGTGGGGACACAGCCGGCGACCACAGTCAGTGAACTCAGCCAGG
>NW_012291544.1:0-9110 GCF_000151885.1 Dipodomys ordii | reverse complement strand
GTGGGATACAGTGGGGGACACTGTGAGGACACAGCGGGACACAGCGGGGAAACAGCGGGACACAACGGGGAAAGAGCATTGGACACAGCGGGACACAGCGGGGGACACAGCGGGAAACAGCGGGGGACACAGGTGGGACACAGCGGGACACAGCTGGTACACAGCGGGACTCAGCGGGGGACACAGCATTACACAGCGGGACACAGCGGGACACAGCGGGGGACACATCGGGACACAGAGGGGGACACAGAGGGGTACACAGCGGGACACAGCGGGGAACACAGCGAGGACCCAGCGGGACCCAGCGGGACCCAGCGTCGATACAGCGGGGACACAGCGTGACACAGCCAGGTACACAGCGGGGGACAAAATGGGACACAGCAGGGGACACAGCGAGGAAACAGCGGAACACAGCGTGGGGCACAGCGAGGACACAGCGGGACACAGCGGGGACACAGCGGGGACTCACCGGGCACACAGCGGGGGACAAAGTGGGACACCACGGGACACAGCGGGACACAGTGGGACACAGCGGGGAAACTGCGGGAACATAGCGGAACACAGCAGGGTACATAGCGGGACACAGTTGGACACAGCGGGGGACACAGCGGGGACACAGCGGGACACAGCGGGACACAGCGGGGACTCACCGGGGGCACAGCGGGGGACAAACTGGGACACCACGGGACACAGTGGGACACAGAGGGACACAGCGGGGACACTGCGGGAACATAGCGGGACACAGCGGGGCACAGCATCAATACAGCGGGGACACAGCGGGACGCAGCGGGGTACACAGCGAGGACACAATGTGGGACAAAGCGGGACACCACGGGACACAGTGTGACACAGTGGGACACAGCGGGGACACTGCAGGGACACAGCGGGACAAAGGGGGACACAGCTGGACACAGCAGGGTACACAGCGGGACACAGCGGGGGACACAGAGGGGTACACAGCGGGACACAGCGGGAAACACAGAGAGGAAACAGCGGGGGACAAAGCGGGACACCACGGAAAACACTGTGACACAGCGGGACACAGCAGGACACAGCGGGGACAGAGCAGGACAGAGCGTGACACAGCGAGGACACATTGGGACACAGCGGGGACGAAGCAGAACTCAGCGGGGGACACAGCAGTACAAAGCGGGATACAGCGGGACACACGGGGGACACAGCAGGGACACTGCGGGGGACACAGCGGGACACAGTGGGTCACAGCAGGGGACACAGTGGGACACAGCGGGGGACAAAGAGGGGTACACAGCGGGACACAGCGGGGAACACAGCGAGGACACAGCGGGACCCAGCAGGACACAGCGTCGATACAGCGGGGACACAGCGGGACACAGCGGGGTACACAGCTGGGGACACAACGGAACACAGCAGGGGACACAGCGAGGACACAGCGGAACACAGCGTGGGACACAGCAAGGACACAGCAAGACACAGCGGGACACAGTGGGGACACAGCAGGGATACAGCAGGGACACAGCGGGGGAGACAGCGGGACACAACGGGACACAGTGGGGGACACAGCAGGACACAGCGGGGGACACAGCGGGACACAACGGGGAACACAGTGAGGACACAGCGGGACCCAGCAGGACACAGCGTCAATACAGCGGGGACACAGCGTTACACATCGGGGTACACAGCTGGGGAAACAAAGGGACACAGTGGGGGACACAGCGGGACACAGCGGGACACAGTGGGACACAGCGGGGCAAAGGGTAAGACACAGCAGGGAACAGAGCGAGAGACAGCGGGGGACACAGCGAGGACACAGCAGGAAACAGCGGGAAAACAGCGGGGACTCAGCGGGTAACAAAGCGGGACACCACAGAACACAGCCGGACACAGCGTGAAACAGGGGTGACCCTGCGGGGACACAGCGGGACACAGTGGGGGACACAGCGGGACACAGTGAGGGACACAGCGGAACATAGTGGGGGACAGAGCGTGGGACACAGCGAGACACAGCGGGGACAAAGGTGGACACAGCGGGGTACACAGCGGGACACAGCGGGGACACAGCGGGGCCACAGCGGGACACAGCGTGTCACAGCAGGGACACAGCGGGACACAGCGGGGGACACAGCGCGACACAGTGGGGGACACAGCGAGTACACAGCGGGACACAGCGTGGGACACAGCGAGGACACAGCGGGACACAGGGGGGAAAACAGCGGAACACAACGGGGACACAACAGTGGACAGAGCAAGACACAGCGGTGGACACAGCGGGACACAGCGGGGGACACAGCGGGACACAGCGGGGGACACAGGTGTGACACAGTGGGACACACCTGGGACACAGCGGGACTCAGCGGGGGACACAGCAGTACACAGCGGGACACAGCGGGGGACACAGCGGGACACAGAGGGGGACACAGAGGGGTACACAGCGGGACACAGCGGGGAACACAGCGAGGACACAGCGGGACCCAGTGGGACACAGCGTCGATACAGCGGGGACACAGTGGGACACAGCGGGGTACACCGCTGGGGACACAACGGGACACAGCAGAGGACACAGCGAGGACCCAGCGTGACCCAGCGTGACACAGCGTTGATACAGCGGGGACACAGCGGGACAAGCGGGGTACACAGCTGGGGACACAACGGGACACAGCAGGGGACACAGCGAGGACACAGCGGAACACAGCGTGGGACACAGCGAGGACACAGCGGGACTCAGCCGGGACACAGCGGGGACTCTCCAGGGGACACAGCGTGGGACAAAGCGGGACACCACGGGACACAGCGGGACACAGCGGGGACACTGCGGGAACATAACAAGACACAGCAGGGTACACAGCGGGACACAGTGGGACACAGCGGGGGACACAGCGGGGACACAGCGGGACACAGCGGGGGACACAGCGAGGACACAGCCGGAAACAACGGGACACAGCATGGGACAAAGAGGGAGACAGAGGGGGACACAGCGAGGACACAGCGGGACACAGCGGGGACACCGAGGGGGCTCAGTGGGGGACACAGAGGGGGACAAAGCGGGACACTACGGGACACAGTGTGAGACAGTGGGACACAGCGGGGACACTGGGGGACAAAGCGAGGCAAAGCAGGGGACACAGCGGGACACAGAGGGACAAAGCGGGGGACACAGCGGGACACAGAGGGGGACACAGAGGGGTACACAGCAGGACACAGCGGGGAACACAGCGAGGACACAGCGAAGACACAGCGGGACCCAGCGGGACACAGCGTCGATACAGCAGGGACACAGCGGGACAGAGCGGGGACACAGCGGGACTCTGCGGGGACAGAGCAGGACACAGTGGGACACAGCGGGGACACAGTGGGAACACAGCGGGACACAGCGGGAAACAGCGGTGACCCTGCAGGGACAAAGCGGGACACAGCGGGGGACACAGCGGAACACAGTGGGGTAAGAGCGTGGGACACAGCGAGACACAACGGGGACAAAGCTGGACACAGCGGGGTACACAGCAGGACACAGCGGGGACACAGCGGGACACAGCGGGTCACCGCAGGGACACAGCGGGACACAGCGGGACACAGCGGGGGACATAGAGGGACACAGCGGGGGGACACAGCGAGCACACAGCGGGACACAGTGGGGGACACAGCGAGGACACAGTGGGACACAGGGGGGGAACAGCGGGACACAACGGGGACACAGCAGTGGACACAGCGGGACACAGCGGAGGACACAGCGGGACACAGCGGGGGACACAGCGGGGGACACAGAGGGACACAGTGGGACACAGCGGGGGACACAGGTGCGACACAGCGGGACAAAGCTGTGACACAGCGGGACTCAGCGGGGGACACAGCAGTATACAACGGGACACAGTGGGACACAGCGGGAACACAGCGGGGTACACAGCGGAACACAGCGGGGGACACAGCGGGACACAGCGGGACACAACGAGACACAGAGGGGGACACAGCAGGACACAGCTGGGGACACAGAGGGGGACACAGCGGGACACCACGGGGAACACAGCGAGGACACAGCGGGACCCAGCGGGACGCAGCTTCGATACAGCGGGGACACAGCGGGACAAAGGGGGTACACAGCTGGGGACACAAAGGGTCACAGTGGGGGACACAGCGGGACACAGCGGGACACAGTGGGACACAGCGGGGACAAAGGGTGAGACACAACGGGGGACAGAGCGGGAGACAGCGGGGGACACAGTGAGGACATAGCAGGACAAAGCGGGGACACAGCGGGGACTCAGCGGGGGACACAGCGGGACACAGCGGGACACAGTGGGGTGACACAGCGGAACACAGTGGGGGACAGAGCGTGGGACACAGCGAGACACAGCGGGGACAAAGCTGGACACAGCGGGGTATACACAGCGGCAAACAGCGGGGCCACAGCGGGGACAAACCGGGACACTGAGGGTCACAGCAGGGACACAGCGGGACACAGCAGGACACAGCAGGACAGAGCGGGGGACACAGCGGGACACAGCGGGGGACACAGCGAGGACACAGCGGGGGAGACAGCGAGGACACACTGGGGGACACAGCGGGACACAGTGGGACACAGGGGGCGACACGGGTTGGACACAGCGGGACACAGCGGGGACACAGCGGGACTCAGCGGGGGACACAGCAGTATACAGCAGGACACAGCGGGGACACAGCAGGGACACAGCGGAGGACACAGCGGGACACAGCGGGACACAGCGGGGTCATAGCGGGACACAGAGGGGGACATAGCGGGACACAGTGGGGAACACAGCGAGAATACAGCGGGACCCAGCGGAACACAGCGTCGATACAGCGGGGACAGAGCGGGACAGAGCGGGGACACAGCGGGACTCCACGGGGACACAGCTGTACACAGCGGGACACAGCGGGGACACAGCAGGGACACAGCGGGGGACACAGTGGGACACAGCGGGACACAGCGGGGGACCCAGCGGGACCCAGCGGGACACAGCGTCGATACAGTGGGAACACAGCGGGACACAGCGGGGTACACAGCTGGGGACACAACGGGACACAGCAGGGGACACAGCGAGGACCCAGCGGAACACAGCGTGGGACACACCGAGACACTGAGTGTCACAGCAGGCACACAGCGGGACACAGCGGGACACAGCAGGACACAGCGGGGGACACAGCGGGACACAGCAGGGGACACAGCAAGGACACAGCAGGACACAGCGGGGAAAAAGGCGGGACACAGCGGGACACAGCGGGGGCACAGCGGGACACAGAGGGGGAAACAGAGGGGTACACAGCGGAACACAGTGGGGAACACAGCAAGGACACATTGGGACCCAGCGGGACACAGCGACGATACAGCGGGAACACAGCGGGACACAGCAGGGTACACAGCTGGGGACACAACGGGACACAGCAGGGGACACAGCGAGGACCCAGCGGAACACAGCGTGGGACACACCGGGACACTGAGTGTCACAGCACGCACACAGCGGGACACAGCAGGACACAGAAGGACACAGCGGGGGACACAGCGGGACACAGCAGGGGACACAGCGAGGACACAGCGGGTCACAGCGGGCACACAGAGGGGACACAGCGGGACACAGCAGGGACACAGCAGGACACAGAGGGGGACACAGCGGGACACAGCGGGGGAAAAGGTGGGACACAGCGGGGACACAGCAGTGGACACAGCGGGACACAGTGGGGGACACAGCGGGACACAGCGGGGGACACAGCGGGACACAGTGGGACACAGCGGGGGACACAGGGGGGATACAGCGGGGGTAAAGGCGGGACACAGCGGGGACACAGCAGTGGACACAGTGGGACACAGAGGGGGACACAGCGGGACACAGCGGGGGACACAGCGGGACACAGCGGGACACAGCGGGGACACAGCAGGACACAGAGGGGGACACAGTGGGACACAGAGGGGGACACAGGTGGGACACAGCGGGACACAGCTGGGACACAGCGGGAATCAGCGAGGGACACAGAAGTACACAGCGGGACACAGCGGGACACAGCGGGGGACACAGCGGGACACAGCGGGGGACACAGCGGGACACAGAGAGGTACACAGCGGGAAACAGCGGGGAACACAGCGAGGACCCAGCGGGACCCAGCAGGACACAGTGTCGATACAGCGGGGACACAGCGGGACACATCGGGGTACAAAGCTGGGGACACAACGGGACACAGCAGGGGACACAGCGAGGACACAGCGGAACACAGCGTGGGAAACAGCGAGGACACAGCGGGACACAGTGGGGACACAGCAGCGACTCACCGGGGGACACAGCGGGGGACAAAGCGGGACACAACGGGACACAGTGGGGACACTGTGGGAACATAGCGGGACACAGCAGGATACACAGCGGGACACAGTGGGTAACAGTGGGGACACCACGAGACACAGTGTGACACAGTGGGACACAGCGGGGACACTGCGGGGACAAAGCGAGACAAAGCACGGGACACAGCAGGACACAGCGGGACACAGCGGGACACAGAGGGGGACACAGAGGGGTACACACCGGGACGCAGCGGGGAACACAGCGAGGACACAGCGGGACACAGCGGGACACAGCGTCGATACAGCGGGGACACAGCGGGACAGAGCTTGGACACAGCAGGACTCCGCGGGGACACAGCAGTACACAGCGGGACACAGCGGGGACACAGCAGGGACACAGCGGGGGACACGGGGGGGGACACAGCGGGACACAGCGGGGGACACAGCGGGACACAGAGGGGGACACAGAGGGGTATACAGCGGGACACAGCGGGGAACACAGCGAGGACCCAGCGGGACCCAGCGGGACACAGCGTCGATACAGCGGGGACACAGCGGGGTATACAGCTGGGGACACAATGGGACACAGCGGGGGACACAGCAGGACACAGCTGATGACACAGCGGGGGACACAGCGGGACACCACGGATTAACACAGCGAGGACACAGCGGGACCCAGCGGAACACAGCGTCGATACAGCGGGGGCACAGCGGGACAAAGCGGGGTACACAGCTGCGGACACAAAGGATCACAGTGGGGGACACAGCGGGACACAGTAGGACACAGCGGGGACAAAGCGTGAGACACAGCGGGGGACAGAGCGGGAGACAGCGGGGGACACAGCGAGGACACAGCAGGACACAGCAGGGACACAGCGGGGACTCAGTGGGGGATACAGCGGGAGACAAAGCGGGACACCACGGAACACAGCGGGACACAGAGGGAAGCAGCGGTGAGCCTGCGGGGACACAGCGGTATACAGTGGAGGACACAGCGGGGGACACAGCGGAACACAGTGGGGGACAAAGCGGGGGACACAGCGAGACACTGCGGGGACAAAGCTGGACACAGCGGGGTACACAGCGGGACACAGCGGGGACACAGAGGGAACAAAGCGGGACACAGCGGGTCACAGCAGGGACACAGTGGGACACAGCAGGACTCAGCGGCGGACACAGCAGGACACAGCGGGGGACACAGCAAGGACACAGCGGGACACAGCGGGGGACACAGCGAGGACACAGAGGGACACAGCGGGGGACACAGCGAGGACAGAGAGGGACACAGCGGGGGAAACAGCGGGACACAACGGGGAAACAGCAGTGGACACAGCGGGACACAGTGGAGGCCACAGCGGGGGACATTGCGGGGCACAGCTTGGGACCCAGGGGGGACACAGCGGGGGAAACAGCGGGGGACACAGCGGGACACAGTGGGGGACACAGCGGGGACAAAGCGGCAGACACAGCGATACACAGCGGGGACACAGCGAGGACAAAGCGGGACACAGCGGGGACATAGCGGGACACAGTTGGACACAGCGGGGACACAGGGGGACACAGCGGGTGACACAGCAGGAGACACAGCGGGACACAGCGGGACACAGCGGAATAAAGCGGGGGACACAGCAGGACACAGCGGGGGATACAGCGGGGGACACAGCGGGGGACTCCGGGTGACACAGCGGCGGACACAGCGGGGGACACAGAGGGAATACAGCGGGGATAGAGCGGGGACACAGCGGGAACACAGCGGGGAAATAGCGGGACACAGCGTGGACACAGCGGGTGACACAGCGGGACACAGCGGGACACAGCAGGGACACAACGGGACACAGGGGGGACACAGCGGGGACACAGCGCGACACATCGGGACACAGCGGGGGACATAGCGGGGACACAGCGGGACACAGCGGGGGACACAGCGAGGACACAGCGGGACACAGCAAGACACAGCGTGGGACAAAGCAGGATACAGCGGGGGACACAGAGGGGACTCAGCTGGGGACACAACGGGGTACAAAGCGGGACACCATGGGACAGTGTGACACAGAGGGACACAGCAGGGACACTGCGGGGACACAGCGGGACAAAGCGGGGGAACAGCGGGACACAGCAGGGAACACAGCGGGGGACAGCGGAGACAGAGAGGGGACACAGCGGGACAAAGCGGTGACACAGCTGAACACAACTTAGTACACAGCGGGTCACAGCGGGCACACAGCGGGGACACAGAGGGACACAGCGGGACACAGCGGGACACAGCTGGGGACATAGCGGGACACAGCGGGGGACTCAGCGAAGACACAGCGTGACACAGCCGTGGACACAGCGAGGACACAGCGGGACCCAGCAGGACACAGCGTCGATACAACGGGGACACAGCGTTACCCAGTGTGGTACACAGCTGTGGACACAATGGGACGCAGTGGGGTCACAGCGGGACACAGCGGGACACAGTGAGACACAGAGGGGACAAAGCGTGAGACACAGCGGGGGACAGAGCGGGAGACAGCGGTGGACACAGCGAGGACACAGCGGGACATAGCGGGGTACACAGCTGGGGACACAACGGGACACAGCGGGGGACACAGCGAGGACACAGCGGAACACAGCGGGGGACACAGCGAGGACAGAGCAGATCACAGGGTGGGACACAGCGAGGACACAGTGGGACACAGCGGGAAACCGCGGGGGCACAGCAGTAGACACAGCGGGACACAGCGGGGGACACAGCAGAACACAGCGGGGAACAGAGGGAGGACACAGCGGGACCCAGCGGGACACAGGGGCGATACAGCGGAGACACAGAGGGACACAGCGGGGTACACAGCTGGGAACACAACGGTGA
>NW_012291543.1:0-3336 GCF_000151885.1 Dipodomys ordii | reverse complement strand
CACGCTGTGTCCCGCTATGTTCCCGCATTGTTTACGCTGTGTCCCGCTGTGTCTCGCTGGATCCCCACTGTGTCCCGCTGTGTCCCCGCTGTGTCCCTCGCTGTGTCCTGCTGTGTCCCGCTGTGTCCCCCGCTGTGTCCCGCTGTGTCCCCACAGTGTCCCCGCTCTGTCCCGCTGTGTCCCGCTGTGTTCCGTGGTGTACCGCTTTGTCCCTTGCTGTGTCCCCCGCTGAGTCCCCGCTGTGTCCCCACTCTGTCCCGCTTTGTCCTCCCTGTGTCCCCCGTTGTGTACAACTCTGTCCTCTGCTATGTCCCGCTGTGTCCCCGCTGTGTACCGCTGTGTCCTCCCTGTGTCCCTCGCTGTGTTCCACTCTGTCCTCCGCTGTGTCCCTCTATGTCCCGCTGTGTCCCCCGCTGTATCGACGCTTTGTCCTTCTGGGTCCCGCTGGGTCCTCTCTGTGTTCCCCGCTGTGTCCCGCTGTGTCCCCCGCTGTGTCCCTAGCTGTGTCCCCGCTGTGTCCCCCGCTGTGTCCCGCTGTGTCACATTGTGTCCCTTGGTGTCCCGCTTTGTACCCCGCTGTATCCCCCGGTTAGTCCCCGCTGTGTCCCCGCTGTGTCCCCCGCTGTGTCCCGCTGTGTCCCGCTGTGTCCCCGCTGTGTCCCACTCTTTCCGGCTGTGTCCCACTCTTCCCCGCTGTGTCCCGCTTTGACCTCGCTGTGTCCTCCACTGTCTCCCGCTTTGTCCCCCGCTGTGTCCCACTGTGTCCCGCTGTGTCCTCGCTGTGTCCCCCGCTGTGTCCCGCTTTGTTCCCGCTGTGTCCCCTGCTGTGTCCCGATGTGTCCCACTGTGTCCCTCGCTGTGTCGCACTGTGTCACCGCCGTGTCCCCCCTGTATCCTGCTGTGTCCCGCTGTGTCCCGTGGTGTCCCGCTTTGTCCCCCGCTGTGTCCCCCGCTGAGTCCCCGCTGTAATCCCTGCTTTGTCCCCGCTGAGTCCCGCTGTGTCCCAGCTGTATCGAAGCTGTGTCCCGCTGGGTCCCGCTGTGTCCTCGCTGTGTTCCCATCTGTGTCCTGCTGTGTCCCCTTCTGTGTCCCCTGCTGTGTCCCACTGTGTCCCGTGGTGTCCTGATTTGTCCCCCTCTGTGTCCCCCGCTGAGTCCCCTCTGTTTCCCCGCTGTGTCCCGCTGTATCCTCCGCTGTCTCCCGCTTTGTCCCCGCTATGTCCCCTGCTGTGTCCCGATGTGTCCCACTGTGTTCCTCGCTGTGTCTCACTGTGTCACCGCCGTGTCCCCCGCTGAGTCTCCGCTGTGTCCCCGGTGTGTCCCGCTGTGTCTTCCCTGTGTACCCCGCTGTGTCCCGCTCTGTCCCACGCTGTGTCCCGCTATTTCCTCGCTGTGTCCCCTGCTGTGTCCCCCTGTGTCCACGCTGTGTGCCCCGCTGTGTCCCTCTGTGTACCCCGCTGTGTCTCGCTATGTTCCCGCATTGTCCACACTGTGTCCCGCTGTGTCTCGCTGTGTCCGCTCTGTGTCCCGCTGTGTCCCCGCTGTGTCCCTCACTGTGTCCTGCTGTGTCCCGTTGTGTTCCCTGCTGTGGCCCGCTGTGTCCCCGCAGTGTCCCCGCTCTGTCCCGCTGTGTCCCGCTGTGTTCCGTGGTGTCCCGCTTTGTCCCTTGCTGTGTCCCCCGCTGTGTCCCCGCTATGTCCACTGCTGTGTCCTGCTTTGTCCCCGCTGTGTCCCACTGTGTCCGGCGTTGTCTGCCGCTGTGTCCCTGCTGTTTCCCCGCTGTTCCCGCTGTGACCACCTTTTTCCCTCTGTGTCCCTCCCTGAGTCCCCGTTGTTTCCCCGCAGGGTCCCGCTGTGTCCCCGCTCTGTCCCGCTCTGTCCCCAGCTATGTCCCCCACTTTGTCCCCGCTGTGTCTCGATGTGTCCCGCTGTGTCCCGCTGTGTCCCCTGCTGTTTCCCTTTGTGTCCCCAGCTGTGTACCCCGCTGTGTCCCTCTGTGTCACACTGTGTCCCTTGGTGTCCCGCTTTGTCCCCGCTGTGTCCCACGGTGAGTCGCCGCTGTGTCCCCGCTGTGTCCCGCTGTG
The DNA here is from genome assembly GCF_000151885.1 of Dipodomys ordii. Lineage (NCBI taxonomy): Eukaryota > Metazoa > Chordata > Mammalia > Rodentia > Heteromyidae > Dipodomys > Dipodomys ordii. The sequence goes on along the minus strand of NW_012291543.1, from coordinate 1,253 downwards.
TCCTCTCTGTGTCCCCCGCTGTGTCCCGCTGTGTACTCCCTGTATCCCCACTGTGTCCCGCTGTGTCCCACTGTGTCCTTACTTGTCCCGCTCTGTCCCTGCTGTGTCCCGCTGTGTCCTGCTGTGTCACCGCTGTATGCTCGCCTTCTCCCGCTCTGTTCCCCGCTGTGTCTCACGCTTTGTCCCCGCTGTGTCCCGCTGTGTCCCACTGTGTCCCCCCTGTGTCCCGTTGTGTCCCCAGCTGTGTACCTCTCTGTGTCCTGCTGTGTCCCTGCTGTACCAACGCTGTGTCCCGCTGTGTCCTCTCTGTGTTCCACGCTGTGTCACGCTGTGTACCCCACTGTGTCCCCTGCTCTGTCCAGCTGTGTACCCCACTGTGTCCTGCTGTGTTCAGCTTTGTCCCCCGCTGTGTCCCTGCTGTGTCCCTGCTGCGTCCAGCTGTCACCCGCTGTGTCACGCTGTGTCACGTTGTGTCCCCCGCTGAGTCCCGCTGTGTCCCACTGTGTCCTTGCTGTGTCCCACACTGTGTCCTCCCTGTCTCCCCCGCTGTGTCGCGCTCTGTCCTCGCTGTGTCCCCCGCTGTGTCCCGCTGTGTCTCCTGCTTTGTCCCCTCTGTGTCCCGCTTTGTCCCGCTATGTTCCCGCTGTATCAACGCTGTGTCCCGCTGGGTCCCGCTGGGTCCTCGCTGTGTTCCCCGCTGTGTCCCGCTGGGTCACCCGCTGTATCCCCCGCTTTGTCCCGCAGTGTCCCCCGCTGTGTCCCCTGCTGTGTCCCGCTGTGTCCAGCTGTGTCCCACTGTGTCCAGCTGTGTCCCCCGCTGTGTCCTCGTTGTGTCCCCGCTGTGTCCCGCTCTTTCCTCACTGTGTCCCCTGCTGTGTCCTCACTGTGTCCACCGTTGTGGCCCGCTGTGTCCCCCACTGTGTCCGACTGTGTCTCGCTGTGTCCCGCTCTGTCCCCGATGTGTCCCGCTGTGTCCCGCTGTGTCCCCGCTGAGTCCTGCAGTGTCCTCCGCTCTGTCCCCCGCTTTGTCCGGCTGTATCCCCCACTGTGTCCCGCTGTGTCCCGCTGTGTCCCCTGCTTTGTCCCGCTCTGTGCTTACGCAGTGACCCCGCTTTGTCCCGCTGTGTCCCACTGTGTCCCGTGATGTCCCGCTTTGTCCCCCGCTGTGTCCCCTGCTGAGTCCCATCTGTGTCCCTGCTGTGTCCCGCTGTGTCCTCGCTGTGTCCCCTGCTGTGTCCAGTTGTATCCCGCTG
>NW_012291542.1:0-5780 GCF_000151885.1 Dipodomys ordii | reverse complement strand
TCATGTGTTCCGCTGTGTCCTCGCTGTGTCCCCCTCTGTGTCCTGCTGTGTCCTCGCTGTGTCCCCCGCTGTGTCCAACTTTGTACTGCTGTGTCCCCCTCTGAGTTCTGCTGTGTCCCTGCTGTGTCCCAATGTGTCCTCGCTGTGTCACCCTCTGTCCCGCTCTGTCCCCTCTGTGTCCCGCTGTGTTCCGCTGTGTCCCCACTGTGTGCCCGCTGTGTCCCGCTGTGTACCCCGTTGTGACCAGCTGTGTCCCCGCTGTTTCTCACTGTTTCCCCTCTCTGTCCCCTGCTGTCCCCCGCTGTGTCCCCCCCTGTGTCCCGCTTTGTCCCGCTATGTCCCCCGCTTTGTCCCGCTGTGTCTCTGTAGTGTCCCCGCTGTGTCCCGCTGTGTCACACTGTGTCCCGTGGTGTCCCACTTTGTCCCCCGCTGTGACCTCGCTGTGTTTCCCGCTCTGTCCCGCTGAGTCCACTGCTGTGTCCCCGCTGTGTCCCGCTGTTTCCCCCACTGTGTCCCGCTGTGTCCTCGCTGTGTCCCCCGCTGTCTCCTGCTTTGTTCCACGCTGTGTCCCGCTGTGACCCGCTGTGTCCTTGCTGTGTCCCCCGCTGTGTCCCGCTGTGTCCCCGCTGTGTCCCCCGCTGTGTCCAGCTGTGTCCCATTGTGTACCCCGCTGTGACCCGCTATGTTCCAGGAGTGTCCCCGCTGTGTCCTGCTGTGTCCGACTGTGTCGCGTGGTGTCCCAGTTTGTCCCCCGCTGTGTCCCCCGGAGAGTCCCCTCTGTCCCACTGTGTCCCGCTGTATCCCGCTGTTTACTTGCTGTGTCCCACGCTGTGTTCCTCTGGGTCCTCCCTGTGTCCCCCAATGTGTCCCGTTGTGTCCCCAGCTGTGTACCCCGCTGTGTCCCGCTGTGTCCCCGCTGTATCGACGCTGTGTCTTCTGGGTCCCGCTGTGTACTCGCTGTGTCCCCCGCTGTGTCCCGCTGTGTCCCCTGCTCTGTCTACCGCTTTGTGCCTGCTGTGTCCAGCTGTGTCCCACTGTGTCCTCGCTGTGTCCCACGCTGTGTTCTGCAGTGTCCTCGCTGTGCCCCCGATGTGTCCCTTTGTGTCCCCAGCTGTGTACTCCGCTGTGTCCCGCTGTGTCCCTGCTGTATTGACGCTGTGTTCCGCTGGCTCCCGCTGTGTCCTCACTGTGTTCCCAGCTGTGTCCCACTGTGTACCCCTCTGTGTACCACTCTGTGTCCTGCTGTGTCCCCTGCTGTATCCCGCTGTGAAATGCTGTGTCCCCCGCTGTGTCCCGCTGTGTCTCTGCTGTGTCCCGCTGTGTCCCACCTGTGTCCCCAACTGTGTCTACTGCTGTATCCCTGCTGTGTCCTGCTGGGTCCCGCTGGGTCCTCACTCTGTCCCCCGCTGTGTCCCGCTGTATCCCCCGCTATGTCTACTGCTGTGTCCCTGCTGTGTCCCGCTGTGTCCCGCTGTGTCCTCGCTGTGTCCCACGCTGTGTTCTGCAGTGCCCTCGCTGTGTCCCCCGATGTGTCCCTTTGTGTCCCCAGCTGTGTACCCCACTGTGTCCTGCTGTGTCCCTGCTGTATCGACGCTGTGTCCCGCTGGGTCCCGCTGTGTCCTCGCTGTGTTCCCTGCTGTATCCCACTGTGTACCCCTCTGTGTCCCCCTCTGTGTCCTGCTGTGTCCCCTGCTGTACCTGCTGTGTTTCGCTGTGGGGAGCCGGGTTGCCTCTGCAGTGTCCTTTTTCAAAAAGTGGGTGGGAGTCGGAAGGTTTTGAGCCTGCTACCTGGGAGAATACGTGGTCTGCCTATGGTTGGTCTGTCGCCTTTCGCCGTCACCAGGTGCCACGGGATTGGCTCGCGCATGCGCAAAGCCCAGGACCCACCGTCCTGCCAAGCACTGCCTAGGGAGTTACCTCAAAACTGCAAGGAAGTGGGCGGCGCCTTCGCGCCGGCTCCCCACATTTCGCTGTGTCCGGATGTGTACTGCTGTGTCCCCCGCTGAGTCCCGCTGTGTCCCCGCTGTGTAACGCTGTGTCCCACTGTGTCCCCCGCTGTTTCTGGCTGTGTCCCGCTGTGTCCCCCGCTGTGTCCCCTGCTGTTTCTCCCCTGTGTCTCGCTGTGTCCCCTGCTGTGCCCCACTGTGTCCATTGCTGTGTCCCCGTTGTGTCCCGCTGTTTCCCTGCTTTGTCCCGCTGTGTCCTCGCTTTATCCCCCGCTGTGTCCAGCTATGTCCTCGCTGTGTCCCCCACTGTGTCCCGCTGTGCCCCCGCTGTGTTCCGCTGTGTCCCGTTGTTTCCCTGCTGGGACCCGCTGTGTCCCACTGTGTCCCCGCTGTGTCCCGCTGTGTCCCGCTGTGTACCCCGCTGTGTCCAGCTTGGTCCCCGCTGTGTCTTGCTGTGTCCCACGCTCTGTCCCCCACTGTGTTCCGCTGTGTCCCCCGCTGTGTCCCGCTGTGTCCCCTGCTGTGTCCTGCTGTGTCCCAGCAGAGTCACCGCTGTTTCCCGCTGTGTCCCGCTGTGTTCCGTGGTGTCCCGCTTTGTCCCCCGCTGTGTCCCCCGCTGAGTTCCCGCTATGTCTCCGCTCTGTCCCGCTGTGTCCTCGCTGTGTCCCCTGCTGTCTCCCGCTCTGTCCCCTGCTGTGTCTCACGCTTTGTCGCCGCTATGTCCCACTGTGTCCCGCTGTGTCACCCACTGTGTCCCTTTGTGTCCCCTGCTGTGTGCCCGCTGTGTCCTGCTGTGTCCCGCTGTGTCCTCGCTGCGTCCCACGCTGTGTTCCGCTGTGTCCTCGCTGTGTCCCATGCTGTGTCCCGTTGTGTCCCCAGCTGTGTTCCCCGCTGTGTCCCGCTGTGTCCCGCTGTGTCCCGCTGTGTCCTCGCTGTGTTCCCCGCTGTGTCCCGCTGTGTACCCCTCTGTGTCCCCCGCTGTGTCCCGCTGTGTCCCCCGCTGTGACCCGCTGTGTCCCGCTGTGTCCCCCGCTGTGTCCCTGCTGTGTCCCCGGTGTGTTCCGCTGTGTCACGCTGTGTACTGCTGTGTCCCCCGCTGAGTTCCGCTGTGTTCCCGCTGTGTCCCAATGTGTCCTCGCTGTGTCACGCTGTCCCGCTCTGTCCCCACTGTGTCCTTCTATATCCAGCTGTGTCCCCGCTGTGTCCCGCTATGTCCCCTCTCTGCCCCCTGCTGTCCCCAGCTGTGTCCCCCCTTGTGTCCCGCTGTGTCCCGCTGTGTCCCCCGCTTTGTCCCGCTGTGTCCCTGCAGTGTCCCCGCTGTGTCCCGCTGTGTCACACTGTGTCCCGTGGTGTCCCGCTTTGTTCCCATCTGTGTCCTCGCTGTGTTTCCCGCTGTGTCTCGCTGTGTACCACTGTGTGTCCCCCGCTGTGTCCCGTTTTGTACCCCGCTGTGTCCAGCTGTGTCCTCGCTGTGTCCCCCGCTGTCTCCTGCGTTGTCCCACGCTGTGTCCTGCTGTGACCCGCTGTGTCCTCGCTGTGTCCCCCGCTGTGTCCCGCTGTGTACCGCGCTGTGTCCCGCTATGTTCCCGCAGTGTCCCCGCTGTGTCCCGCTGTGTCCCACTGTGTCCCGTGGTGTCCCAGTTTATCCCGCGGTTTGTCCCCTGGTGAGTCCCCGCTGTGTCCTGCTGTTTCCCCCACTGGGTCCTGCTGTTTCTACTGCTGTGTCCCCGCTGTGTCCCGCTGTGTCCCACGCAGTGCCCGGCTGTGTCCTGCACTGTCCCCACTGTATCCCCGCTGTGTCCCATTGTGTACCCTGCTGTGTCCAGCTTTTTCCTCACTGTGTCTCGATTTGTCCCACACTCTGTCCCCCACTGTGTTGCGCCGTGTCCCCCGCTGTGTCCCGCTGTGTTCCTCGCTGTGTCCCGCTGTGTCCCCGCAGAGTCACTGCTGTTTCCTGCTGTGTCCCGCTGTGTTCCGTGTAGTCCCGCTCTGTCCCCCATTGTATCCCCGGCTGAGTTCCCGCTGTGTCCAGCTGTGTCCTCGCTGTGTCCCCCGCTGTCTCCTGCTTTGTCCCACGCTGTGTCCCGCTGTGACCCGCTGTGTCCTCGCTGTGTCCCCGCTGTGTCACGCTGTGTCCACTGCTGTGTCCCGCTGTGTACCCCGCTGTGTCCCGCTATGTTCCCGCAGTGTCCCCTCTGTGTCCCGCTGTGTCCCACTGTGTCCCGTGGTGTCCCAATTTGTCCCCCGCGGTGTCCCCTGGTGAGGCCCCGCTGTGTCCCGCTGTGTCCCCCACGGTTCAGGCTGTGTCTTCTGCTGTGTCCCACGCTGTGTCCCGCTGTGTACCCCGCTGTGTCCAGCTGGGTCTTCGCTTGGTCCCTCGCTGTCTCCTGCTTTGTCCCCTGCTGTGTCCCGCTGTGTTCCCCGCTGTGACCCGCTGTGTCCTGCTGTGTCCCCCACTGTGTCCCTGCTGTCTCCCCGCTGTGTCACACTGTGTCCTGCTGTGTACTGCTGTGTCTCCCGCTGAGTTCCTCTGTGTCCCGCTGTGGCCCAATGTGTCCTCGCTGTGTCAGGCTCTGTCCCCGCTGTGTCCCGCTGTGTCCCGCTGTGTCCCCACTGTGTGCCCACTGTGTCCCTCTGTGTACCCTGCTGTGTCCAGCGGTGTCCCCGCTGTGTCCCGCTGTGTCACCTCTCTGTCCTCTGCTGTCCTCCCTGTGTCCCCCGCTGTGTCCCACTGTGTCCCGCTGTGTCCTGCTGTGTCACACTGTGTCCCGTGTTGTCCCGCTTTGTCCCCCGCTGTGACCTCGTTGTGTTTCCCACTGTGTCCCGCTGTGTACCACTCTGTGACCCCGCTGTGTACCGCTCTGTACCCCGCTGTGTCCCGCTATGTTCCCGCAGTGTACCCGCTGTGTCCCGCTGTGTCCTCGCTGTGTCCACGGCTGTGTCCCGTTGTGTCCCCAGCTGTGTACCCCGCTGTGTCCCGCTGTGTCTCCGCAGTATCGACGCTGTGTCCTGCTGGGTCCCGCTGTGTCCTCGCTGTGTTCCCCGTTGTGTCCCGCTGTGTACCCCGCTGTGTCCCCCGCTGTGTCCCTGCTGTGTCCCTGCTGTGTCCCCACTGTGTCCCGCTGTGTCCCGCTTTGTCCTCACTGTGTCCCAAGCTGTGTTCCGCTGTGTCCCCCGCTGTGTCCCGCTGTGTCCCGCTGTGTCGCCGCTGTGTCCCGCTGTGTCCCCCGCTGTGTCCCGCTGTGTCCCTGCTGTGACCCGCTCTGTCCCCGCTGTATTGACGCTGTGTCCCGGTGTGTCCTGCTGTGTCCGCGCTGTGTTCCCGGCTGTGTCCCGTTGTGTACCCCTCTGTGTCCCCCGCTGTGTCCCGCAGTATCCCTGGCTGTGTCCCGCTGTGTCCCACTGTGTAACACTGTGTCCCGTGTTGTCCTGCTTTGGCCCCCGCTGTGACCTCGCTGTGTTTCTCTCTGTGTCCCGCTGTGTAACCTTCTGTGTCCTCCGCTGTGTCCTGCTGTGTACACCACTGTGTCCAGCTGTGTCCTCGCTGTGTCCCCCGCTGTCTCCTGCTTTGTCCCACGCTGTGTCCCGCTGTGACCTACTGTGTCCTCGCTTTGTTCCCCGCTGTGTCCCGTTGTGTCCCCGCTGTGTCCACTGCTGTGTCACGCTGTGTACACCGCTATGTCCCGCAATATTCCTGCATTTTCCCCGCTGTGTTCTCGCTGTTTTCCACTCAGTCCCCTGGTTGTCCCCGCTGTGTCCACCAGGAGAGTGCCCAGCTGTGACCCGCTGGGGTTCCCCACGGATATCAGCTGTGTCATCCCGCTGAGACACCCG
>NW_012291541.1:0-9120 GCF_000151885.1 Dipodomys ordii | reverse complement strand
TGTCCCGCTGTGTCCTTGCTGTGTCCCACGCTGTGTTCCGCTGTGTCCTCGCTGTGTCCCCTCCTGTGTCCCTTTGTGTCCCCAGCTGTGTACCCTGCTATGTCCTGCTGTGTCCCCGCTGTATCGACGCTGTGTCCCGCTGGGTCCCGCTGTGTCCTCACTGTGTTCCCAGCTGTGTCCCACTGTGTACCCCTCTGTGTCCCCCTCTGTGTCCCACTGTGTCCCCCGCTGTATCCCGCTGTGTCCCGCTGTGTCCCGCTGTGTACTGCTTTGTCCCCCGCTGAGTCCCGCTGTGTCCCTGCTGGGACCCGCTGTGTCCTGCTGTGTCTTTGCTGTGTCCCCGCTGTGTCCCGCTGTGTACCCCGCTGTGTCCAGCTTGGTCCCCGCTCTGTCTCGCTGTATCCCACGCTCTGTCCCTCACTGTGTTCCGGTGTGTCCCCCGCTGTGTCCCGCTGTGTCCCGCTGTATCCTCGCTGTTTCCCACGCTGAGTTCCGCTGTGTCCTCGCTGTGTCCCCCGATGTGTCCCTTTGTGTCCCCAGCTGTGTCCCCGCTGTGTCCCGCAGTGTCCCCGCTGTATCGACGCTGTGTCCCGCTGGGTCCCGCTTTGTTCCCCGCTGTATCCCGCTGTGTACCCCTCTGTGTCCCCCTCTGTGTCCCGCTGTATCCCCTGCTTTGTCCCACTGTGTCCCGCTGTGTCCCGCTGTGTCCCGCTGTGTCCCCCACTGTGTCCCTTTGTGTCCCTAGCTGTGTAACCCGCTGTGTAACGCTGTGTCCCAGCTGTTTCGATGCTGTGTCCCGCTGGGTCCCGCTGTGTCCTCGCTGGGTCCCGCTGTGTCCCGCTGTGTCCCCACTGTGTCCCGTGGTGTCCCGCTTTGTCCCCCGCTGTGTCCCCGGGTGAGTACCCGCTGTGTCCCGCTGTGTCCTCCCTGTGTCCCCCGCTGTGTCCCGCTGTATCCCCCACTGTGTCCCGCTGTGTCTACTGATGTGTCCCGTTGTGTACCCCTCTGTGTCCCCTTCTGTGTCCCGCTGTGTCTCCCGCTGTGTCCTGCTTTGTCCCGCTGTGTCCCGCTGTGTACTGCTGTGTCCCCCGCTGAGTCCCGCTGTGTCCCCGCTGTGTCCCGCTGTGTCCCACCTGTATCCCCCACTGTGTCCAGCTGTGTCCCGCTATGTCTCCCACTGCGTCCCCGGTTGTGTCCCACTGTGTCCCCCGCTGTGTCCCGCTGTGTCCACTGCTGTGTCCCCGTTGTGTCCCGATGTTTCCCCCGCTATGTCCCGCTGTGTCCTCGCTGTGTCCCCCACTGTGTCCCGCTGTGTCCTCGCTGTGTCCCCCTCTGTGTCCCGCTGTGTCTTCGCTGTGTCCCCCGCTGTGTCCTTCTGGGTCCCCCGCTGTGTCCCGCTGTGTCCCGCTGTTTCCACCGAATGTCCCGCTGTGTCTCCTGCTGTGTCCCGCTTTGTCCCACTGTGTCCCGCTGTGTACTGCTGTGTCCCCCACTGAGTCCCGCTGTGTCCCCGCTGTGTCCCGCTGTGTCCCACCTGTATCCCCCGCTGTGTCCAGCTGTGTCCCGCTGTGTCTCCCGCTGCGTCCCCCGCTGTGTCCCACTGTGTCCCCATCTGTGTCCCGCTGTGTCCACTGCTGTGTCCCCGTTGTGTCTGGCTGTTTCCCCCGCTATGTCCCACTGTGTCCTCGCTGTGTCCCCCGCTGTGTCCCGCTGTGTCTTCGCTGTGTCCCCCGCTGTGTCCTTCTGTGTCCCCCGCTGTGTCCCGCTGTGTCCCGCTGTGTCCCTTCTGGGTCCCGCTGTGTCCCGCTGTGTCCCAGCTTTGTCCCCACTGTGTCCCGCTGTTTCCCCCACTGTGTCCCGCTGTGTCCCCCGCTGTGTCCTGCTGTGTCCCCCGCTGTGTCCCGCTGTGTTCCGTGGTGTCCTGCTCTGTCCCCCGCAATGTCCCCCGTTTGTCTCCGCTGTGTCCCGCTGTGTCCCGCTGTGTCCCCCACTGTTTCCTGTTGTGTCCCCAGCTGTGTACCCCGCTGTGTCCCGCTGTGTCACACTGTGTCCCTTGGTGTCCCGCCTTGTCCCCCGCTGTGTCCCCCGCTGATTCCCCGCTGTTTCCCCGCTGTGTCCCACTGTGTCCTCGCTGTGTCCCCCTCTGTCTCCCGCTCTGTCCCCCGCTGTGTCTCACACTTTGTCCCCGCTGTGTCCCACTGTGTCCCGCTGTGTCCCGCTGTGTCCCTCACTGTTTCCAATTGTGTCCCCAGCTGTGTAACCCGCTGTGTAATGCTGTGTCCCCGTTGTATTGATGCTGTGTCCCGATGTGTCCCGCTGTGTCCTCGCTTTGTTCCCAGTTGTGTCCCGCTCTGTCCCCTGCTGTGTCCCCCGCTGTGTCCTGCTGTGTCCCCCGCTGTGTCCCGTTGTGTCCCACTGTGTCCCCCGCTGTGTCCCTGCTGTGTCCCTGCTGTGTCCCTGCTGTGTCTCGCTGTGTCCCGCTGGGTCCTCCAATGTGTCCCCAGCTTTGTCCCGTTGTGTCCCCCATTGTGTCCCCTGCTGTGTCCCACTGTGTACCCCGCTGTGCCCGGCTATGTCCCTCTGTGTCCCCGGATGAGTCTCGCTGTGTCTCCCGCTGTGTCCCCGCTGTGTCCCCCGCTGTGTCCCTGCTGTGTCCCGCTGTGTCCCCCTGTGTCCCCCGCTGTGTCCGGCTATGTTCCCGCAGTGTCCCCGCTGTGTCCTGCTGTGTCCCACTGTGTCCCGTGGTGTCCCAGTTTGTCCTTCACTGTGTCCCCAGGTGAGTCCCCGCTGTGTCCCGCTGTGTCCCCCACTGGGTCCCGCTGTGTCCCCGCAGGGTCACCACTGTTTCCCCCTGTGACCCGCTGTGTTCCGTGGTGTCCCGCTTTGTCCCCCGCTGTGTCCCCCGCTGAGTCCCCGCTGTGTCCCCCGCTTTGTACCGCTGTGTCCGTGCAGTGTCACCGCTGTGTCCCGCTGTGTCACACTGTCCCGTGGTGTCCTGCTTTGTCCCCCGCTGTGTCCCCCACTGAGTCCCCTCTGTGTCACTACTGTGTCCCGCTGTGTCCTCGCTGTGTCCCCCGCTGTCTCCCGCTTTGTCCCCCGCTGTATCCCGCACCCCACTGTACCGCTGTGTCCTTGCTGTGTCCCCCACTGTGTCCAGCTGTGTCCTCCGTGTATCCCAAGCTGTGTCCCGCTGTGTCCCTCTGTGTTCCCGCTGTGTCCCGCTATGTTCCCGCAGTGTCCTCGCTGTGTCCCGCTGTGTCCCGCTTGTCCTCGCTGTGTCCCCCACTGTGTCCCTTTGTGTCCCCAGCTGTGTACCCCGCTGTGTCCTGCTGGGTCCCCACGGTATCGACGCTGTGTCCTGCTGGGTCCCGCTGTGTCCTCGCTGTGTTCCCCGTTGTGTCCCGCTGTGTCCCCCGCTGTGTCCCCGCTGTGTCCCTGCTGTGTCCCTGCTGTGTCGCCGCTGTGTTCCGCTGTGTCCTGCTGTGTCCTCGCTGTGTCCCACGCTGTGTTCCGCTGTGTCCCCCGCTGTGTCCCGCTGTGTCCCGCTGTGTCCCCGCTGTGTCCCGCTGTGTCCCCCGCTGTGTCCCGCTGTGTCCCGCTGTGTCCCTGCTGTGACCCTCTCTGTCCCCGCTGTATTGACGCTGTGTCCCGGTGTGTCCCGCTGTGTCCGCGCTGTGTTTCCGGCTGTGTCCCGCTGTGTACCCCTCTGTGTCCCCTGCTGTGTCCCGCTGTGTCCCCTCTCTGTCCCCTGCTGTCCCCCGCTGTGTCCCCCGCTGTGTCTCACTGTGTCGCCCGCTTTGTCCCTCTGTGCCCCTGCAGTGTCCCCGCTGTGTCCCACTGTGTCACACTGTGTCCCCTGATGTCCCGATTTGTCCCCCGCTGTGTCTCCCGCTGAGTCCCCGCTGTGTCACCGCTGTGTCCCGCTGTTTCCTCGCTGTGTCCCCTGCTGTCTCCCTCTCTGCCCCCGCTGTGTCTCACGCTTTGTCCCCGCTGTGTCCCACTGTGTCCCGCTGTGTCTCCCGCTGAGTCCCCGCTGTGTCACCGCTGTGTCCCGCTGTTTCCTCGCTGTGTCCCCTGCTGTCTCCCTCTCTGCCCCCGCTGTGTCTCACGCTTTGTCCCCGCTGTGTCCCACTGTGTCCCGCTGTGTCCGGTTGTGCCCCCACTGTGTCCTGTTGTGTCCACAGTGTGTACCACGCTGTGTAACGCTGCGTCCCCGATGTATCGACGCTGTGTCCCGCTGTGTCCCGCTGTGTCCTCGCTGTGTTCCCCACTGTGTCCCACTGTGTCCCCCGCTGTGTCTCCCGCTGTGTCCTCGTTGTGTCCCCTGTTGCTCCCGCTGTGTCCTCACTGGGTAGCCCACTGTGTCCCACTGTGTCCTCCGCTGTGTACCACGCTGTGTAACTCTGTGTGCCCGCTGTATCGACACTGTGTCCCGCTGTGTCCACGCTGTGTCCTCGCTGTGTTCCCCGCTGTGTCCTGCTGTGTCCCCCGCTGTGTTCCCCGCTGTGTCCACCTTTGTCCCCCGCTGTGTCCTGCTGTGTCCTCGCTGGGTCTCCCGCTGGGTCCCGCTGTGTCCCCCGCTGTGTCCCGCTGTGTCCCGCTGTGTCCTCGCTGTGTCCCCCGCTGTGTCCCGTTGTGTTCCTAGCTGTGTACCCCGTTGTGTCCCGCTGTATCGACTCTGTGTCCCACTGGGTCCCGCTGTTTCCTTCCTGTGTTCCCCGCTGTGTCTCGCTGTGTCCCTGCTGTATCGATGCTGTGTCCCTGCTGTGTCCCGCTGTTTCCCGCTCTGTCCTCGCTGTGTCCCCAGCTGTGTCCCGTTGTGTCCCCAGCTGTGTCCCCCTCTATGTCCCGCTGTGTGTACTGCTGTGTCCACGCTGTGTCCCGCTGTGTCTCGCTGTGTCCCGCTGTGTCCTCTCTGTGTCCCCTGCTATGTTCCGCTGTGTCCTCGCTGTGTCCCCCGCTGTGTCCCGCTGTGTCCCCATTGTGTCCCACGCTGGGTCGCGCTGTGTCCCGCTGTGTCCCCCGCTGTGTCCGCTGCTGTGTCCTGCTGTTTCCCCCGCTGTGTCACCAATGTGTCCAGCTGTGTCCTCGCTGTGTCCCGCTGTGTCTCGCTGTGCCCCCACTCTGTCCCGTTGTGTCCACAGCTGGGTACCACGCTGTGTAACACTGTGTCCCCGCTGTATGGACGCTGTGTCCTGCTGTGTCCCGCTGTGTCCTTGCTGTGTTCCCCACTGTGTCCCGCTGTGTCCCCAGCTGTGTCACCCGCTGTGTCCCGCTGTGTCCTCGCTGGGTCCCCCGCTGTGTCCCGCTGTGCCCCCTGCTGTGTTCGGCTGTGTCCCGCTATGTCTCGCTCGGTCCCTGCTGTGTCCCGCTGTGTCCCGCTCTGTCCCCGCTGTGAGCCCGGCTGTGTCCTGCTGTGTACTCCATTGTGTCCAGCTGTGTCACCACTGTGTCTTGCTTTGGCCCCTCTCTGTCTCCGCTGTCCCCCGCTGTGTCCCCCGCTGTGTCCCGCTGTGTCCCGCTGTGTCCCCCGCTTTGTCCCGCTGAGTCCCCTCTGTGTCGCCCCTGTGTCCCGCTGTGTCCTCGCTGTGTCCCCCGCTGTCTGTCGCTTTGTCCCCGCTGTGTCCCTAGCTGTGTCCCGCTGTGTCCCACTGTGTACCCCGCTGTGTCCCAGTATGTTCCCGCAGTGTCCCCGCTGTGTGCCGCTGTGTTCCGCTGGGTACTCTCTGTGTCCCCCGCAGTGTCCCGTTGTGTCCCCAGCTATGCATGCTGCTGTGTCCCGCTGTGTCTCCGCTGTAACGACCCTGGGTCCCGCTGGGTCCCGCTATGTCCTCCATGTGTTCCCCGCTGTGTCCCGTTGTGTCCCCAGTTGTGTACCTCGCTGTGTCCCGCTGTGTCCCCGCTTTATCGTCGCTGGGTCCCGCTGGGTCCCGCTGTGTCCTCCCTGTGTCCCCCGCTGTGTCCCGCTGTGTCCCACTGTGTCCGCCACTGTGTCCGACGCTGTGTTCCGCTGGGTCCTCGCTGTGTCCCGCTCTATCCCGTTGTGTCCTCGCTCTGTCCCCCGGTGTGTCCCGCTGTGTCCCCGCTGTGTCCCAAGCTGTGTCCCGCTGTGTACCCCACTGTGTCCCCCTCTGTGTCCCGCTGTGGCCCCCACTGTGTCCCGCTGTGTCCCTCTGTGTCCCCCGCTGTGTCCCTGCTGTGTCCCCGCTGTGTCCTGCTGTATACTGCTGTGTCCCCCGCTGAGTCCCGCTGTGTCCTCGCTGTGTCCCCAGCTGTGTCCCGCTGTGTCCCCCGCTTTGTCCCGCTGTGTCCCACTGTGTCCCCACTGTGTCCCGCTTTGTCCCGCTGTGTCCCCGGTGTGCCCGCTGTGTCCCGCTGTGTACCCCGCTGTGTCCAGCTATGTCACCGCTGTGTCCCGCTGTGGCCCATCTCTGTCTCTGCTGTCCCCCGCTGTGTCCCCCACTGTGTGCCGCTGTGTCCCGCTATGTACCCCGCTTCATCCCGCATTGTCCCCCGCTGTGTTCTGCTGTTTCCCGCTGTGTCCTCGCTGTGTCCCGTGGTGTCTCACTTTGTCCCCGCTGTGTCCCCAGCTGTGTGCCCGCTGTGTCCCGCTGTGTACCCCGCAGTGTCCAGCTGTGTCACCGCTGTGTCCCGCTGTGGCCCATCTCTGTCTCAGCTGTACCCCGCTGTGTCCCCCGCTGTGTTCCGCTGTGTCCCGCTGTGTCCCCCCGCTTTGTCCTGCTGTGTCTCCGCAGTGTCCCCTCTGTGTCCCGCTGTGTCACACTGTGTCCCGTGGTGTCCCACTTTGTCCCCCGCTGTGTCCCCCGCTGTGTCCCCCGCTGAGTCCCGCTGTTTCGACGCTGTGTCCCGCTGTTTCCCGCTGTGTCCTCGCTGTGTTCCCCGCTGTGTCCCGCTGTGTCCCCCGTTGTGTCCACCGCTGTGTCCTCGCTGTGTCCCCCGCTGTGTCCCGCTGTGTCCTCGCTGTGTCCCCCGCTGTGTCCCGCTGTGTCCCCCGCTGTGTCCCGTTGTTTCCGACTGTGTCCCGCTCTGTCCCCACTGTGTCCCGCTGTGTCTCGCTGTGTCCCCGCTGTGTGCCTGCTGTGTCCCGCTGTGTACCCCGCTGTGTCCAGCTGTGTCCTTTTGTGTCACACTGTTTCCCTCTGTGTCCCTGCTGTGTCCCTCTATGTACCCCGCTGTGTCCAGCTTGGTCCCCGCTGTGTCTCGCTTTGTCCCATGCTCTGTCCCACACTGTGTCCCGCAGTGTCCCCCGCTGTGTCCCGCTGTGTCCCCCGCTGTCTCCCACTTTGTCACACGCTGTGTCCCGCTCTATCCCGCTGTGTCCTCGCTCTGTCCCCCACTGTGTCCCGCTGTGTCCCCGCTGTGTCCCAAGCTGTGTCCCACTGTGTTCTGCTGTGTCCTCGCTGTGTCTCCTGCTGTGTCCCATTGTGTCCTCAGCTGTGTACCCCGCTGTGTCCCGCTGTGTGCCCGCTGTATCGAGGCTGTGTCCCGCTGGGTCCCGCTGTGTGCCCCACTGTGACCCTCTGTGTCCCCAACTCTGTACCCTGCTGTGTAACGCTGTGTCCCGGCTGTATCGACGCTGTGTCCCGCTGGGTCCCGCTGTGTCCTGCTGTGTCCCGCTGTGTACCCCGCTGTGTCCCGCTATGTTCCCGCACTGTCCCCTCTGTGTCCCGCTGTGTCCCACTGTGTCCCGTGGTGTCCCAGTTTGTCCCCGCTGTGTCTCGCTGTGTCCCACGCTCTGTCCCACACTGTGTCCCGCAGTGTCCCCCGCTGTGTCCCGCAGTGTCCCCCGCTGTGTCCTGCTGTGTCCCCCACTGTGTCCCACTGTGTCCCCCGCTGAGTCCCCGCTGTGTCACCGCTGTGTCCCGCTGTTTCCTCGCTGAGTCCCCTGCTGTCTCCCTTTCTGTCCCCCGCTGTGTCTCACGCTTTGTCCCCGCTGTGTCCCACTGTGTCCCGCTGTGTCCCGCTGTGCCCCCACTGTGTCCCCGCTGTGTCCCTGCTGTGTCCCTGCTGTGTCGCCGCTGTGTCCCGCTGTGTCCTGCTGTGTCCTCGCTGTGTCCCACGCTGTGTTCCGCTGTGTCCCCCGCTGTGTCCCGCTGTGTCCCCGCTGTGTCCCGCTGTGTCCTCGCTGTGTCCTCAGCTGTGTACCCCACTGTGTCCTGCTGTGTCCCTGCTGTATCGACGCTGGGTCCCGCTGGGTCCCGCTGTGTCCTCCCTTTGTCCCCCGCTGTGTCCGGCAGTGTCCGGCACTGTGTCCCGCTGTGTCTACTGCTGTGTCCCCGCTGTGTCCTGCTGTGTCCAACTGGGTTTCTGCTGTATCCACGCTGGGTCCTGCTGGATCCTGCTCTGTCATCCCTGTGTCCCCCGCTGTGTCCCGCTGTGTCCCCCTCTGTGTCTCTGCTGTGTCCCCGCTGTGTCCCCGCTGTGTCCCGCTTTGTCCCGCTGTGTACTGCTGTGTCCCCCGCTGAATCCCGCTGTGTCCCAATGTGTCCTCGCTCTGTCCCCCGCTGTGTCCCGCTGTGTCCTCCCTGTGTCCCCCACTGTGTCCCGCTGTGTCCCGCTGTGTCCCCGCTGTGTGCCCGCTGTGTCTCGCTGTGGCCACTCTCTGTCTCCGCTGTCCCCCGCTGTGTCCCCCGCTGTCCCCCGCTGTGTCCCGCTGTGTCCCGCGCTTTGTCCTGCTGTGTCCCGCAGTGTTTCCGCTGTGTCCCGCTGTGTCACACTGTGTCCCGTGGTGTCCCACTTTGTCCCACGCTGTGTCCCCCGCTGAGTCCCCTCTTTGTCACCGCTGTGTCCCCCTGTGTCCTCGCTGTGTCCCCAGCTGTCTCCCGCTTTGACTCCCGCTGTGTTCCGCTGTGTCCCGCTGTGTCCCCGCTGTGTCCCCAGCTGTGTCCCGCTGTGTCCCGCTGTGTACCCCGCTGTGTCCTGCTATGTTCCCGCAGTGTCCCCGCTATGTCCCGCTGTGTCCCGCTGTGTCCTCGCTGTGTCCCCAGCTGTGTACCCCACTGTGTCCCGCTGTGTCCCTGCTGTATCGACGCTGGGTCCCGCTGGGTCCCGCTGTGTCCTCCCTTTGTCCCCCGCTGTGTCCCGCTGTGTCCGGCATGA
>NW_012291540.1:0-1411 GCF_000151885.1 Dipodomys ordii | reverse complement strand
GAGAGGACACAGCGGGGGACACAGTGGGGGACATTGCGAGACACAGCGGGGAACACAACGAGGACACAGCGGGACCCAGCGAGACACAGCGTCGATACAGCGGGGACACAGCGTTACACAGCGGGGTACACAGCTGTGGACACAAAGGGACACAGTGGGGGCACAGCGGGACACAACAGAACACAGTGGGACACAGCGGGGACATAGCGTGAGACACATCGGGGGACAGAGCGGGAGACAGCAGGGGACACAGCGAGGACACAGCGGGACACTCGGGGGACACAGCAGGACACAGCGGTGGACACAGCGGGACACAGCGGTGGACACAGCGAGGACACAGCAGAACCCAGCGGGACACAGGGTCGATACAGCGGGGACAGAGTGGGCCACAGCGGGGTACACAGTTGGGGACACAACGGGGCACATCGGAGGACACAGCAAAGACTCAGCGGAACACAGCGTGGGACACAGTGAGGACACAGGGGGACACAGCGGGACACAGAGGGACAGAGCAGGAACACAGCAGTAGACACAGCGGGACACAGCCGGGGACACATTAGGACACAGCGGGGACACAGCGGGGACACAGCGGTACTCAGCGGGGGACACAACAGTACACAGCGGGACACAGCGGGGACACAGCGGGGACTCAGCGGGGGACACAGCGGGGGACAAAGCGGGACACCACGGTACAGAGCGGGACACAGCGGGGACAAGGGGGAGACAGAGCGGGACACAGCGAAGACACAGCGGGACACAGCGGGGGACACAGCGGGACACAGCGGCGGACACAGCGGGACAAAGCAGGGTACAGAGCAGGGGACACATCGGGATACAGAGGGACAGAGCGGGGGACCCAGCGGGAAACAGCGGGGGGCCCAGAGAGGACACAGCGGGACACAGCGGGGGACACAGACAGGAAAACAGCGGGGGACACACCGGGGGACACAGCGGGACACAGCAGGGAACACAGTGAGGACACAGCGGGACCCAGCGGGACCCAGCGTCGATACAGCGGGGATACAGCGTTACACAGTGTGGTACAAATCTGTGGACACATGGGGACACAGTGGGGGCACAGCGGGACAGAGCGGGACACAGTGGGACACAGCGAGGACAAATCGTGAGACACAGCGGGGGACAGAGAGGGAGACAGCTGGGGACACAGCGAGGACACAGCAGGACACAGCAGGACACAGCAGGGACAGAGCGGGACACAGTGGGACCCAGCGGGACACAGCAGGGGACAAAGCGGGACACAGCGGGGGACCCAGCGAGGACACAGTGGGACACAGCGGGGGACACAGCGAGGACACAGCGGGGGACACAGCGGGAGACACTGCGGGACACAGCGGGGAACACAGCGAGGACACAGCGGGACACAGCGGGACACAGCGTCGATACAGCGTGC
>NW_012291539.1:0-3419 GCF_000151885.1 Dipodomys ordii | reverse complement strand
CAGCGGGGGACACAGCGAGGACACAGCAGGGCACAGCGGGACACAGCAGGGACAGAGCGGGACACAGCGGGACAGAGCGGGACACAGCGGGGGACACAGCGGGACACAGCGGGGGACGCAGCGAGGACACAGCTGGACAAAGCGGGACAAAGCAGGGGACACAGCGGTGAAACAGCTGGACACAACGGAGTACATAGCGGGACACAGCACGCACACAGAGGGACACGGTGGGACACAGAGGGACACAGCAGGGACAGAGCGGGACAAAGCGGGACACAGTGGGACACAGCGGGGGACCCAGCGGGACCCAGCGGGGGACCCAGTGAGGACACAGCGGGACACAGCGGGGGACACAGCGGGACACAGCGAGGAACAGTGTAGATACAGCGGGGACACAGCGTTACACAGCGTGGTACACAGCTGTGGATACAACGGGACACAGTGTGGGCACAGCGGGACACAGCGGGTCACACTGGGACACAGCGGGGACAAAGCGTGAGACACAGCGGGGGACAGAGTGGGAGACAGCGGGGGACACAGCGGGGACACAGCGGGGACTCAGCGGGGTCACAGCGGGATACAGCGGGACACAGAGTGACACAGCGGGACACAGCAGAGGACACAGCGGGACACAGCGGAGGACAGAGCAACGACACAGCAGGACACAGTGGGGACACAGGGGGACTCAGCAGGGTTACAGTAGGACACAACGGGACACAGCAGGACACAGCGTGACACAGCGGGGACACAGCAGGGACACAGCAGGGACACAGCGGGGGACACAGCGGGACAAAACGGGACACAGCAGGGACACAGCGGGGGACACAGTAGGACAGAGCGGGGGACACAGCGGGGGACAGAGGTGGACACCACGAATAACAGAGCAAGGACACAGCGGGACCCAGCGGGACACAGCCTCGATACAGCAGGATTCACAGCGTTACACAGCGGGTTACACAGTTGGGGACACAAGGGAACACAGTGGTGGACACAGCGGGACACAGCGGGACAGAGTGGGACACAGACGGGATAAAGCGTGAGACACAGCGGGGGACAGAGCGGGAGACAGCGGGGGACACAGCGAGGACACAGCGGGACACAGTGGGGACACAGCGGGGACACAGCGGGGACTCAGCTGGGGACACAGCGGGGGACAAAGCGGGACACCACGGAACACAGCGGGACACAGCAGGACACCGAGGGTACTCAGCGGGGGACACAGCTGGGGACAAAGCAGGACACCATGGGACACAGTGTGACACAGCGGCACACAGCGGCGACACTGCGGGGACACAGCGGGACAAAGCGGGGGACACAGCCTGACACAACGGAGTACACAGCGGGACACAGCGGGCACAAAGCGGGGACACAGCGTGACACAGTAGGACACAGCAGGGACAGAGCAGGACACAGCGGGACACAGAGGGGCCACAGCGGGGACACACCGGGACACTGAGGGTCACAGCAGGGACACAGCGGGACAAAGCTGGACACATCAGGACACAGCGGGGGACACAGCGGGACACAGCAGGGGACACAGCGAGGACACAGCGGGACACAGCGGGAGACACAGCGAGGACACAGCGGGACACAGCGGGGGAAAAAGTGGGACACAGCGGGGACACAGCAGTGGACACAGCGGGAGACAGCTGGGAACACAGCGGGACACAGCGGGGGACACAGCGGGGGCCACAGTGGGACACAGTGGGACAAAACTGGGGACAAGGCGGTACACAGCGGTGGACACAGCGGGACACAGCGGTGGACACAGCGAGGACACAGCGGGACACAGCGGGACACAGCGTCGATACAGCGGGGACAGAGTGGGCCACAGCGGGGTACACAGCTGGGGACACAACGGGCACTTCGGGGACACAGCAAATACTCAGCAGAACACAGTGTGGGACACAGTGAGGACACAGGGGACACAGCGGGACACAGCAGGAACACAGCAGTAGACACAGCGGGACACAGCAGGGGACACAGCGGGACACAGCGGGGGACACAGGGAGGAGAGAGCGGGACACAGCGGGGACACAGTGGGGACTCAGCGGGGGACTCAGCGGGGGACAAAGCGGGACACAGCGGGACACAGCGTTGATACAGCGTGGACACAGCGGGACACAGCGGGGAACACAGCTGGGGACACAACGGAACACAGCGGGGGACACATCGAGGACACAGCAGGACACAGCAGGGACACACCAGGGACACTGCAGGAACATAGCAGGACACAGCGGGGTAAACAGCGGGACACAGCGGGACACAGCTTGGGACACAGCGGGGACATAGCGGGACACAGCGGGGGAAACAGCGAGGACACAGTGGGACACAGCGTGGGGCAAAGTGGGAGACAGCGGGGAACACAGCGAGGACACAGCAGGACACCGAGGGGACTCAGCGGGGGACACAGCTGGGGACAAAGCAGGACACCATGGGACACAGTGTGACACAGCGGGACACAGCGGGGACACTGCGGGGAAACAGCGGGACAAAGCGGGGGACACAGCCTGACACAACGAAGTACACAGCGGGACACAGCGGGCACAAAGTGGGGACACAGCGGGACACAGCAGGACACAGCAGGGACAGAGCGGGACACAGCGGGACACAGAGGGGCCACAGCGGGGACACGGCGGGACACAGCGGGGGACACAGCGAGGACACAGCGGGGACTCAGCGGGGTCACAGAGGGATACAGCGGGACACAGATTGACACAGCAGGAGACAGCAGAGGACACAGCGGGACACAGCGGAGGACAGAGCGACGACACAGCAGGACACAGCGGGGACACAGGGTGACTCAGCAGGGTTACAGCGGGACACAACGGGACACAGCAGGACACAGCGTGACACAGCGGGGACACAGCAGGGTCACAGCGGGGGACACAGCGGGACACAACGGGACACAGCGGGAGACACAGCATGACAGAGCGGGGGACACAGCGGGGGACAGAAGGGGACACCACGAATAACAGAGCAAGGACACAGCGGGACCCAGCGGGACACAGCCTCGATACAGCGGGATTCACAGCGTTACACAGCGGGTTACACAGCTGGGGACACAAAGGGACACAGTGGTGGACACAGCGGGACACAGCGGGACAGAGTGGGACACAGACGGGATAAAGCGTGAGACACAGCGGGGGACAGAGCGGGAGACAGCGGGGGACACAGCGAGGACACAGCGGGACACAGCGGGGACACAGCGGGGACTCAGCTGGGGACACAGCGGGGGACGAAGCGGGACACCATGGAACACAGCGGGACACAGCACGAAACAGCGGTGACCCTTCAGGGACACAGCGGGACACAGCGGGGGACAAAGCGGGACACAGCGGGTGACACAGCAGAACACAGTGGGGGACACAGCGAGGACACAGTGGGACACAGCAAGACACAGCATCGAAACAGCGGGG
>NW_012291538.1:0-4292 GCF_000151885.1 Dipodomys ordii | reverse complement strand
GAGGACACAGCGGGACACAGCTGGGACTTTGCGGGGACACAGTGGGGACACAGCGGGGGACACAGCGGGACACAGCAGTGGACACAATGGGACACAGCGGGGGACACAGCGGGACACAGCAAGGGACACAGCAAGGGACACATCGTGACACAGCGGGGGACACAGCGGGACACAGCGCGGGACACAGCAGGGGACACAGCAGGACACAGTGGGGGACAGTGCAAGGGACACAGCGGAACACAGCAGGGACACAGCTGGACACAGCGGGACACAGCGGGAACACAGCTGGACACAGCGGGACACAGCAGGGGACACAGAGGGACACAGCGGGGGACACAGAGGGGAAAACAGGGGGGATACTGCGGGACAAAGCAGGGTATACAGCGGGGGATCCAGCGGGACACAGCTGGGAACACAGCGAGGACCCAGCGGGACTCAGCAGGACACAGCGTCGATACAGCGGGAACATAGGGGGACACAGCGGGACACAGCGGGACACAGCGGGACACAGTGGGGACAAAGCGGGAGACACAGCGGGACAAAGCGGGGACACAGCGGGACACAGCAGGGACACAGCGGGACACAGCGGGACACAGCGGGGGACATAGTGGGACACAGCGGGGGACACAGCGACGACAAAGCGGACACAGCGGGGAAACAGCAGGACTCAGCAGGGTCACAGCGGGACACAGCGGGACACAGCGGGACACAGCAGGGGACACAGCGGGACACAGCGTGGGACACAGCGGGACACAGCGGAGAATACAGTGGGACACAGTGGGGAACACAGAGGGACACAGCGGGACACAGCGGGTACAGCGGGGACACAGAAGGGGACAGCGGGGACCCACCAGGGGACAACGTGGACACAACGGGACACAGTGGGGGACACAGCGGGACACAGCGGGGGACACAGGGGGGACACAGTGGGACAGAGCAGGGGATACAGCAGGGGCCACAGAGGGACACAGCGGGACACAGCGGGGGACACAGCGAGGACACAGCGGGACACAGCAGGGGACACAGCGAGGACACATTGGGACACAGCGGGTACACAGCGGGACTCAGCGGGGGACACAGCAGGACACAGCGGGACACAGCGGGGCACAACAGGGACACAGCGTGTGACACAGCAGGGGACACAGCGGGACACAGCGGGGGACACAGCAGGACACAGCAGGGGTCACAGGGAGGACACAGCGGGACACAGCGAGGGACACAGCGGGGGACACAGTGGGACACAGCGGGGTACACAGAGAGGACACAGCGGGACCCAGCCGGACACAGCATTGATACAGCGGGGACACAGCAGGACACAGCGGGGTACACAGCTGGGTACACAACGGGACACAGTGGGGGACATAGCGGGACACATCGGGACACAGCGGGACACAGCGGAGCACAATGGGGACAAAGTGGGAGACACAGCAGGGAACAGAGCAGGACACAGCAGGGGACAAAGCGAGGACACAGCGGGACACAGCGGTGACAGAGCGGGACTCAGCAGGATCACAGCGGGACACAGCAGGACACAGCGGGAAACAGCGGAGACACAGCAGGGGACAGAGCGGGACACAGCGGGGGACACAGGGGGGACAAAGCGGGACACAGCTGGGGACACAGCGGAATACAGCGGGACACAGCGGGGACACAGTAAGGACACAGCAGGGACACAGTGGGACAGAGCAGGGGATACAGCAGGGGCCACAGACGGACACAGCGGGACACAGCGGGTCACAGCGGGGGACACAGCGAGGACACATTGGGACACAGCGAGTACACAGCGGGAATCAGCGGGGGACACAGCAGGACACAGCGGGACACAGCGGTACACAGCGGGACACAGAGGGGCACAGTGGGGACAAAGTGGGCGACACAGCGGGTACAGAGCAGGACACAGCAGGGGACACAGCAAGGACACAGCGGGACACAGCGGGGACACAGTGGGGACACAGTGGGGGACACTAAGGGGCACAAACGGGACAACACGGAACACAGCGGGACACAGTGGGATACAGTGGGATACAGCGGCGACACTGCGTGGATACAGCGGGACACAGCGAGGGACACAGCAGGACACAGCGGGACACAGAGGGGGACAAGGCGGGACACAGCGGGGGACAGAGCGGGGGACACAGCGAGACACAATGGGTACAAAGCGAGACACAGCAAATTACACAGCGGGCACACAGCAGGACACAGCGTGAAACAGCGGTGAACCTGCAGGGACACAGCGGGACACAGCGGGGGACACAGCGAGGACACAGCGGGACACAGCGGGGACAAAGCGGGACACAGCTGGGGACACAGCAGGGACAAAGCGTGACACAGTGGGGGACACAGCGAGGATACAGCGGGACACAGCGGTGACACAGCGGGACTCAGCTGGGGACAATGCGGGACACAGCGGGACACAGCGGGGACACAGCAAGGACACAGCGGGGGACACAGCAAGACACAGCCGGACACAGCCGGGGACACAGAGGGACACAGCGAGAGACACAGCGGGGGACAGAGCGGGACACAGCGGAGAACAAAGAGAGGACACAGCGGGACACAGCGGGACACAGCGTCGATAGAGTGGGGACACAGAGGGACACAGCCGTAACACATGGGGATTCAGAGGGGGATACTGCGGGACACAGCGTGGGACACAGCGGGACACAGTGGGAAACACAGAGAGGACACAGCAGGACCCAGCGGGACAAAGTGTCGATACAGCGGGAGCACAGCGGGACACAGCGGGGTACACAGCTGTTGACACAACGGGACACAGTGGGGGACACAGCGGGACACAGCGGGACACAGCGGGGCACAGCGGGGACAAAACGGGAGACACAGTGGGGAACAGAGCAGGACACAGCGGGGGACACAGAGAGGACACAGTGGGGACACAGCGAGACTCAGCCGGGGACACAGCGGGGGACAAAGCGGGACACCACGGGACACAGTGGGACACAGCGGGACACAGCGGGGTCACTGCTGGACACAGTGACGGACAAAGCGGGACACAGCGGGACACGGCGAGACACGGCGGGGGACACAGTGGGACACAGAGCGGGACATAGCGAGGACACAGCGGGACACAGCGGGGGACACAGCGAGGACACAGTGGGGGACACAGTGGGGGAAACAGCTGGACACAGCGGGGAACACAGCGAGGACACAGCGGCACCCAGCGGGACACAGCGTAGATACAGCGGAGACACAGCGTTACACAGCATGGTACAAAGCTGTGGACACAACGGGACACAGTGGGGGCACAGCGGGACACAGCGGGACGCAGTGGGACACAGCGGGGACAAAGCGTGAGACACAGCAGGGGACAGAGCTGGAGACAGCGGGGGACACAGCGGGGACACAGCGAGGACACAGCGGGACAGAGCGGGACACTGCAGGACACAGCGGGGGACACAGCGGGACACAGCGGGGGACACAGCGGGAGACAGCGGGGGACACAGCAAGGACACAGCGGGACACAGCGCTGACACTGCGGGGACACAGCGGGGGACACAGCGGGGGACACAGCCGGACACAGCGGGACACAGCGGGGGACACAGCGGGGGACACATGGAGGACTCAGCGGGACAAAGCGGGGACACAGTGGCGACTCACCGGGCGACACAGCGGGGGACAAAGCGGGACACCACAGAACACAGTGGGAAACAGCGGGACACAGCGGGTAAACTGCGGGGACACAGGGGGACAGAGCGTGGGACACATAGGGACACAGCGGGGGACACAGCGGGGGACACAGTGGGACACAGTGGGACACAGCGGGGCACACAGGGGGGACCCAGCGGGACCCAGCGTGGAACACAGCGAGGACACAGCGGGACCCAGCGGTACACAGCGTCGATACAGCGGGGACACAGCGTTACACAGCGTGGTACACAGCTGTGAACACAACGGGACAAAGTGGGGGCACAGCGGGACACAGCGGGACACAGTGGGACACAGCGGGGACAAAGCTTGAGACACAGAGGGGTACAGAGCAGGAGACAGCGGGGGACACAGCGAGGACACAGCGGGACACAGCGCTGACACTGCGGGGGCACAGAGGGGGACACAGCGGGAGACAGCAGGGGACACAGCGAGGACACAGCAGGACACAGCGGCAACACATAGAGGACTCAGCGGGGGACAGAGTGGGGGACAGAGCGGGACACATTGGGACACTGCGGGGCACAGCGGGGGACACTGCGGGGCACAGCCGGGGACACAGCGGGACCCAGCGGGGGACTCAACGGGACACAGCGGGACACAGCGGGACACTGCGGGGCCCAGCGGGG
>NW_012291537.1:0-9122 GCF_000151885.1 Dipodomys ordii | reverse complement strand
GCAGAGGGAGAAACAGAAGAAGGAGAAGCAGGAGAAGCTTTAAGCAGAAGAACAAGAAGA
Organism: Dipodomys ordii; assembly: GCF_000151885.1. NCBI lineage: Eukaryota > Metazoa > Chordata > Mammalia > Rodentia > Heteromyidae > Dipodomys > Dipodomys ordii. The sequence continues at coordinate 9,062 of NW_012291537.1, read as the reverse complement.
AGCAGAAGAAGCAGAAGCAGAAGCAAAGGGAGAAACACAAGGAGGAAAAGGAGCAGCAGAAGGTGAAGCAGAAGGAGATGGAGAAGCAGAAAGAGAAGCAGAAACAGAAGGAGAAGAAGAAGGATTAGTTGGAGAATCAGAAGAAGCAGAAGCAGAAAGAGAAGCAGAACCAGAAGGAGAAGCAGAAGGAGGAAAAGGAGAAGGAGAAGGAGAAGGAAAGGCAGCAGAAGCAATAGGAGAAGCAGAAGGAGAAGCAGAAGCAGAATGAGAAGCAGAAAGAGAAGCAGTAGAAGCAGAAGAAGCAGGAAAAGCAGAAGCAGACGAAAGAGAAGAAGATGAAGAAGAAGAAGAAGAAGAAGAAGACGAAGAAGAAGAAGAAGAAGAAGCAGCATAAGGAGAAGCGTAAGGAGAAGCAGTAGAAGCAGAAGAAGCAGAATCAGGAGTAGCAGAAGCAGAAGAAAAAGAATAAGCAAAATAAGCAGAAGAAGAAGCAGGGGGAGAATCAGAAGAAGGATAAGGAGAAGGTGCAGCAGAAGGAGAAGCAGAAGCAGAATGAGAAGAAGAAACAGAAAGAGAACAAGAAGGAGAAGCAGGAGAATCAGAAGAAGCAGAAGTAGAAGCAGAAAGAGAAGGAGAAGAAGGAGAAGCAGAGGTAGCATGAGAAGAAACAGAAAGAAGAAGCAGAAGAAACAGAAGCAAAAGAAACAGAAGAAGGAGAAGAGCAGAAGCAGAAGCAGAAGGAGAAGCAGAAAGAGAAGCAGGAGAAGCAGAAGAAGTAGGAGAAGCAGAAGCAGAAGAAACAGGCGAAGCCGAAGAAGCAGAATCATAATCTGAAGCAGAAGGAGAAACAGAAGAAGCACAATCTGAAGCAGAAGCAGAAGAAACAGTAATAGAATAAGCAGAAGCAGAATCAGCAAGAGAAGGAGAAGAAGAAGAAGTCGGAGAAGGCGAGAGACAAGGATTAGGAGTAGGAGAAGCAAAAGGATAAGCAGAAGCAGAAAGAGACGCAGAAGGAAAAGCAGCACGAGAAGTAGGAGAAGCAGAAGCAGGAGAAGCAGAAGAAACAGAAGACGCAGAAGCAGAATGAGAAGCAGAAGGAGAAATTGAAGCAGAAGCAGAAGGAAAAGCAGAAGGAGAAGCAGAAGAAGGAGAAGGAGAAGCAGAAAGGGAAGCAGAACGAGAAGCAGAAGAAGCAGAAGCAGGAGAAGCAGAAGCAGAAGAAACAGAAGAAGGAGAAGAAGCAGAAGCAGAAGGAGAAGCAGAAACAGAAGGAAAAACAGAAAGAGAAGCAGAAGAAGCCGAAGAAGCAGAAGCAGAATTGAAGCAGAATGAGAAGCAGGAGAAGCAGAAGAATCAGAATCTGGAGAAGCAGAAGCAGAAAGAGAAGCAAAAGCAGAAGGAGAAGCAGAAGTAGAAGTAAAAGAAACAGAAGAAGCAGAGGCAGTAGCAGAAGAAGCAGAAGATGCAGAAGCAGAAGCAGAAGAAAAACAGAAGAACGAGAAGGAGAAGGAGAAACAGAAGGAGAAGCAGAAAGAGAAGCAGAAGTAGGAGCAGGAGAAGGAAAAGCAGCAGGAGAAGCAGAAAGAGCAGCAGAAGGAGCAGCAGGAGATGCAGAAACAGGAGAAGCAGAAGCAGAAGAAACAGGAGAAGGACAAGAAGCAGAAGCAAAAGGAGAAGCAGAAAGAGAAGGAGGGGAAGCAGAAGAAGCAGAAGCAGGAGAAGCAGAAGCATAAGAATCCGAAGAAGCAGAAGCAGAACCTGAAGCAGAAGGAGAAGCAGGAGAAGCAGAAGAAGCAGAATCTGGAGAAGCAGAATGAGAAGCTGAAGGAGAAGCAGAAACAGAAAGGGAATCAAAAGGAGAAGGAGAAGCGGAAGAAACAGAAAAAGCAGAAGCAGTAGCAGTTCCAGCAGAAGGAGAAGCAAAAGTAAAAGCAGAAGAACGAGAAGGAGAAGGAGAAACAGAAGGAGAAGCAGAAGGAGAAGCAGAAGAAGCAGAAGGAGAAGCAGAAAGAGAAACAGAAGCAGAAGAAGCAGCAGAAGGAGAAGCAGAAGGAGAAGAAGATGCAGAAGGAGCAGCAGGAGAAGCATAAGAATCAGAAGGAGAAGGAGAAGTAGGAGAAGGAGAAGGAAGAGCCACAGAAGCAATAGGAGAAGCAGAAGGAGAAGCAGAAGCAGAAGGAGAAGCAGAAAGAGAAGCAAAAGCAGAATGAGAAGCAGAAGGAGAAGCAGAAGAAACAGAAGAAGCAGAATCAGTAGCAGAAGAAGCTGAAGATGCAGAAGCAGAAAGAGAAGCAGAAGGAATAGCAGAAGAACGAGAAGGAGAAATAGAAGGAAAAGCAGAAGGAGAAGCAGGAAAAGCAGAAGAAACAGAAGCAGAGGGAGAAGCAGAAGAAGGAGAAGGAGAAGCCGGAGCAGAAGAAGAAGCAGAAGGAAAAGCACAAGCAGAAGGAGATGCAGAAGGAGAAGCAGGAAATGCAGAAGACGCAGAAGCAGAAGGAGAAGAAGAAGGAGAAGAATCAGAATCAGAAGAAGCAGAAGCAGAAATAGAAAGAGAAGCCGACGAAGAGAAGCAGAACGAGAAGCAGGAGAAGCAGAAGAAGCACAAGCGGGAGAAGCAGAAGAAGAAGAAACAGAAGAAGAAGGAGCAGAAGCAGAAGGAGAAGCAGAAGGAGACGCAGAAAGAGAAGCAGGAAAAGCAGAAGAAGCAGGAAAAGCAGAAGCAGAAGAAAGAGAAGAAGAAGACGACGAAGAAGAAGAAGAAGAAGCCGCATAAGGAGAAGCATAAGGAGAAGCATAAGGAGAAGTATAAGGAGAAGCAGTAGAAGCAGAAGAAGCAGAATCAGGAGAAGGTGAAGCAGAAGAAAAAGAATAAGCAAAAGAAGCAGAAGCAGAAGCAGTGAGAGAAGCAGAAGAAGGAGAAAGAGAAGGAGGAGCAGAAGGAGAAGCAGAAGCAGAAAGAGAAGCAGAAACAGAAGGAGAACAAGAAGGAGAAGCAGGAGAACCAGAAGAAGCAGAAAGAGAAGGAGAAGCAGAAGTAGAATCAGAAGAAACAGAAGAAGAAGAAGCAGAAGAAACAGAAGCAAAAGAAACAGAAGAAGGAGAAGAGCAGAAACAGAAGCAGAAGGAGAAGCAGAAGCAGAAGGAGAAGCAGAAAGAGAAGCAGGAGAAGCAGAAGAAGCAGGAGAAGCAGAAGCAGAAGAAACAGGAGAAGCCGAAGAAGCAGAAGCAGAATCTGAAGCAGAAGGAGAAACAGAAGAAGCACAATCTGAAGCAGAAGCAGAAGAAACAGAAATAGTAGAATAAGCAGAAGCAGAAGCACCAGGACAAGCAGAGGAACAAGAAGGAGAAGGTGAAAGAGAAGGATTAGGAGTAGGAGAAGCAAAAGGATAAGCAGAAGCAGAAAGAGACGCAGAAGGAGAAGCAGCACGAGAAGTAGGAGAAGCAGGAGAAGCAGAAGCAAGAGAAGCAGAAGAAACAGAAGACGCAGAAGCAGAATGAGAAGCAGAAGGAGAAATTGAAGCAGAAGGAGAAGCAGAAGCAGAAGGAGAAGCAAAAGAAGGAGAATCAGAAAGAGAAGCAGAAAGAGAAGCAGAAAGAGAAGCACAACGAGAAGCACAACGAGAAGCAGGAGAAGCAGAAGCAGGAGAAGCAGAAGCAGAAGAAACTTAAGAAGGAGAAGAAGCAGAAGCAGAAGGAGAAGAAGCAGAAGGAGAAGCAGAAACAGAAGGAAAAGCAGAAATAGAAGCAGGAGCAGCAGAAGAAGCAGAAGCAGAAGAAGCCGAAGAAGCAGAAGCCGAAGAAGCAGAAGCAGAACCTGAAGCATAAGGAGATACAGGAGAAGCAGAAGAAGAAGAATCTGGAGAAGCAGAAGGAGAAGCAGAAGCAGAAAGAGAAGCAAAAGCAGAAGGAGAAGCAGAAGGAGAAGCAGAAGAAACAGAAGAAGCAGAGGCAGTAGCAGAAGATGCAGAAGCAGAAGAAGCAGAAACAGTAGTAGAAGGAGAAGAAGGAGAAGCAGAAGGAGAAGCATAAAGAGAAACAGAAGGAGAAGTAGGAGAAGCAGAAGCAGGAGAAGCAGAATCAGAAGAAATAGGAGAAGGAGAAGAAGCAGAAGCAGAAAGAGAAGCAGAATCAGAAGGAGAAACAGAAATAGAAGCAGAAGAAGCCGAAGAAGCAAAAGCAGAACCTAAAGCAGAAGGAGAAGCAGGAGAAGCAGAAGAAGCAGAATCTGGAGAAGAAGAAGGAGAACCAGAAGGAGAAGCAGAAGCAGAAAGAGAAGCAAAAGCAGAAGGAGAAGCAGAAGAAACAGAAGAAGCAGAATCAGTAGCAGAAGAAGCTGAAGATGCAGAAGCAGAAAGAGAAGCAGAAGGAATAGCAGAAGAACGAGAAGGAGAAATAGAAGGAGAAGCAGAAGGGGAAGCAGGAAAAGCAGAAGAAACAGAAGCAGACGGAGAAGCAGAAGAAGGAGAAGGAGAAGCTGGAGCAGAAGAAGAAGCAGAAGGAAAAGCACAAGCAGAAGCAGATGCAGAATAAGCAGGAAATGCAGAAGACGCAGAAGCAGAAGGAGAAGAAGAAGGAGTAGAATCAGAATCAGAAGAAGCAGAAGCAGAAATAGAAAGAGAAGCTGACGAAGAGAAGCTGAACGAGAAGCAGGAGAAGCAGAAGAAGCACAAGCGGGAGAAGCAGAAGAAGAAACAGAAGAAGGAGAAGGAGCAGAAGCAGAAGGAGAAGCAGAAAGAGAAGCAAGAAAAGCAGAAGAAGCAGAAGCAGGAGAAGCAGAAGGAGAAGAAACAGGAGAAGGACAAGAAGCAGAAAGAGAAGCAGTAGAAGTAGAAGAGGCAGGAAAAGCAGAAGCAGAAGAAAGAGAAGAAGAATAAGACGAAGAAAAAGAAGAAGAAGAAGCAGCATAAGGAGAAGCATAAGGAGAAGCATAAGGAGAAGTATAAGGAGAAGCAGTAGAAGGAGAAGAAGCAGAAGCAGGAGAAGCTGAAGCAGAAGAAAAAGAATAAGCAAAAGAAGCAGAAGCAGAAGCAGTGAGAGAAACAGAAGAAGGAGAAGGAGAAGGAGCAGCAGAAGGAGAAGCAGAAGCAGAAAGAGAAGCAGAAACAGAAGGAGAACAAGAAGGAGAAGCAGGAGAATCAGAAGAAACAGAAAGAGAAGGAGAAGAAGGAGAAGCAGAAGTAGAATCAGAAGAAACAAAAGAAGAAGAAGAAGAAGAAACAGAAGCAAAAGAAACAGAAGAAGGAGAAGAGCAGAAGCAGAAGGAGAAGGAGAAGCAGAAGCGGAAGGAGAAGCAGAAAGAGAAGCAGGAGAACCAGAAGAAGCAGGAGAAGCAGAAGCAGAAGAAACAGGAGAAGCCGAAGAAGTAGAATCAGAATCTGAAACAGAAGGAGAAACAGAAGAAGCACAATCTGAAGAAGAAGCAGAAGAAACAGAAATAGTAGAATAAGCAGAAGCACCAGGACAAGCAGAAGAACAAGAAGGAGAAAGCGAAAGATAAGGAATAGGAGTAGGAGAAGCAAAAGGATAAGCAGAAGCAGAAAGAGACGCAGAAGGAGAAGCAGCACGAGAAGTAGGAGAAGCAGGAGAAGCAGAAGCAAGAGAAGCAGAAGAAACAGAAGACGCAGAAGCAGAATGAGAAGCAGAAGGAGAAATTGAAGCAGAAGGAGAAGGAGAAGCAGAAGGAGAAGCAGAAGAAGGAGAAGGAGAAGCAGAAAGAGAAGCAGAAAGAGAAGCACAACGAGAAGCAGGAGAAGCAGAAGCAGGAGAAGCAGAAGCAGAAGAAACACAAGAAGGAGAAGAAGCAGAAGCAGAAGGAGAAGCAGAAACAGAAGGAAAAGCAGAAATAGAAGCAGGAGCAGCAGAAGAAGCAGCAGCAGGAGAAGCAGAAGCAGAAGAAGCCGAAGAAACAGCAGCAGAACCTGAAGCATAAGGAGATACAGGAGAAGCAGAAGAAGCAGAATCTGGAGAAGCAGAAGGTGAAGCAGAAGCAGAAAGAGAAGCAAAAGCAGAAGGAGAAGCATAAGGAGAAGCAGAAGAAACAGAAAAAGCAGAGGCAGTAGCAGAAGATGTAGAAGCAGTAGGAGAAGCAGAAGGACAAGCAGAAGAACGAGAAGGAAAAGGAGAAGCAGAAGGAGAAGCAGAGAGACAAGCAGAAGAAGGAGCAGGAGAAGCAAAAGCAGCAGGAGAAGCAGAAAGAGAAGCCGAAGGAGAAGCAGGAGATGCAGAAACAGGAGAAGTAGAAGCAGAAGAAACAGGAGAAGGACAAGAAGCAGAAGGAGAAGCAGAAACAGAAGGAGAAGCAGAAAGAGAAGGAGGGAAAGCAGAAGAAGCAGAAGCAGGAGAAGCAGAAGCATAAGAATGCGAAGAAGCAGAAGCAGAACCTGAAGCAGAAGGAGAAGGAGGAGAAGAAGAAGAAGCAGAATCTGGAGAAACAGAATGAGAAGCAGAAGGAGAAGCAGAAGCAGAAAGCGAATCAAAAGCAGAAGGAGAAGCAGAAGAAACAGAAGAAGTAGAAGCAGTAGCAGGTGTAGCAGAAGCAGAAGGAAAAGCAGAAAAACAGGAAGGAGAAGGAGAAACAGAAGGAGAAGTAGAAGGAGAAGCAGAAAGAGAAGCAGGTAAAGCAGAAGAAGAAGAAGCAGAAGGAGAAGCAGAAGAAGGAGAAGGAGAAACAGAAGCAGAAGAAGATGCAGAAGGAGAAGCAGGAGAAGCAGAAGGAGCAGAAGCAGGCGGAGAAGCAGGAGAAGCAGAAGAAGCAGAATCTGGAGAAGCAGAAGGAGAACCAGAAGCAGAAATAGAAGCAAAAGCAGAAGGAGAAGCAGAAGAAACAGAAGAACCAGAGGCAGTAGCAGAAGAAGCAGAAGATTCAGAAGCAGAAGGAGAAGCAGAAGGAAAAGCAGAAAAACTAGAAGGAGAAGGAGAAACAGGAGTAGAAGCAGAAAGAGAAGCAGAAGAAGGAGCAGTAGAAGGAAAAGCAGCAGGAGAAACAGAAAGAGCAGCAGAAGGAGAAGCAGGAAATGCAGAAACAGGAGAAGAACAAGCAGAAGAAACAGGAAAAGGACAAGAAGCAGAAGCAGAAGGAGAAGCAGAAAGAGAAGGAGGGGAAGCAGAAGAAGCAGAAGCAGGAGAAGCAGAAGCATAAGAATCCGAAGAAGCAGAAGCAGAACCTGAAGCAGAAGGAGAAGCAGAAGAAATCAGAATCTGGAGAAGCAGAATGAGAAGCAGAAGGAGAAGCAGAAGCAGAAAGAGAATCAAAAGCAGAATGAGAAGCAGAAGAAACAAGAAGTAGAAGCAGTAGCAGTTGTAGCAGAAGCAGAACGAGAAGCAGAAGGAAAAGCAGAAGAACAAGAAGGAGAAGGAGAAACAGAAGGAGAAGCAGAAGGAGAAGCAGAAAGAGAAGCAGGTAAAGCAGATGAAGAAGAAGCAGAAGGAGAATCAGAAGGAGAAGCAGAAGAAGGAGAAGGAGAAGCAGAAGAAGCAGAAGCAGAAGGAGAAAAAGGAAAAGCAGAAGAAGCAGAAGCAAAAGGAGAAGCAAAAGAAGGAGAAGGAGAAGCAGAAGCAGAAGCAGAAGAAGAAGCATACGGACAAGCACAAGCAGAAGGAGATGCAGAAGGAGAAGCAGGAGAAACAGAAGAAGCAGAAGCTGAAGGAGAAGCAGAAGTAGGAGAAGGAGAAGGAGGAGAAGCAGAAGCAGAAGGAGAAGCAGAATGAGAAGCAGAAAGAGAAGCAAGAGAAGCACAAGAAGCAGAAGTAGGAGAAGACGAAAGAGAAGAAGCAGAAGAAGCAGAAACAGAAGCAGAAGTAGAAGCAGAAGCAGAAGGAGAAGCAGCAGAAGAAGTAGAACCAGAAATTCAGGCAGGAGAAACAGAAGAAGCAGAGCAGAAGCAGAAGGAGAAGCAAAAAGAGAAGCAGAAGAAGAAGTAGAAGAACCAGCAGAAGGAGAAGCAGCAGAAGAAGCAGAAATACAAGCAGGAGAAGCAGAAGCAGAAAGAGAAGTAGAAGCAGAAGAAGCAGAAGAAGAAGAAGAAGCAGTAGAAGCATAAGAAGCCGAAGCAGGAGAAGCAGAACCAGAAGAAAAAGAAGAAGCATAAGAAGCAGAAGCAGAGTGAGAAACAGAAGAAGGAGAAGGAGCAGCCGAAGGTGAAGCAGAAGGAGATGCAGAAGGAGAAAGAGAAGCAGGAACAGAAGGAGAAGAAGAAGGAGAAGTTGGAGAATCAGAAGAAGCAGAAGCAGAAGCAGAAAGGGAAGCAGAAGAAGGAGAAGGAGAAGCAGAAGGAGAAGGACAAGTAGGAGAAGCAGAAGAAGCAGAAGCGGGAGAAGCAGCAGTAGAAGAAGAAGAAACAGAAGAAGGAGAAGGGACAGAAGGAGAAGCAGAAGCCGAAGGAGAAGCAGAAAGAGAAGCAGAAGAAGCAGTAGCAGGAGAAGCAGAAGCAGAAGAAACAGAAGAAGCCCAAGAACCAGAAGGAGAACCTGAAGCAGAAGGAGAAGCAGAAGCAGCAGAAGCTGGAAAAGCAGAAGCAGAAGAAACAGAACAAGCAGAAGAAGCAGAAGCAGAACGAGAAGCAGAAGAAGAAGAAGGAGAAAGAGAAGGATTAGGAGTAGGAGGAGCAGAAGCAGAATAAGAAGCTGAAAGAGAAGCAGAAGGAGAAGCAGAAGGAGAAACAGAAGAAGCAGAAGCAGGAGAAGCAGAAGCAGAAGAAGATTGAGAAGCACAAGAAGGAGAAATTGAAGGAGAAGGAGAATGAGACGGAGAAGCAGAAGGAGAAGTAGGAGAAGCAGAAGAAGAAGAAGCAGGAGAAGCAGAAGCAGAAGAAACAGAAGAAGGAGAAGAGCAGAAGCAGAAGCAGAAGGAGAAGCAGAAGCAGAAGGAGAAGCAGAAGAAGCAGAAGCTGAAGCAGACAAGAAGAAACAGAAAAAGCAGAAGAAGAAACAGCAGAGAAGCAGATGAAGGAGAAGAGAAAGAGAAAAATTAGCGTAGAGAAATAGAAGGATAAGCAGAGCATTAGAGAGAGAGAGAGCAGAGAGCAGACGAGCAGAGCAGAGAGCAGAGCATATGAAGGCAGAAG
>NW_012291536.1:0-9123 GCF_000151885.1 Dipodomys ordii | reverse complement strand
CCCTGGGTTCATTCCTCAGCACCATATAAACAGAAAAAGCCGGAAGTGGCACTGCGGCTCAAGTGGTAGAGCACTTGCCTTGAGTTGAAGAGCTCAGGGACAGCATCCAGGCCCTGACTTCAAGGCCCAGGACTGGCAAAAGAAATTGTTTCTTAAAGGTTTTTTTGAATTACAAAGTCTGTGTCAAAGGATATCCTTGATTGTACTTATAAGAAACAATTGTTGCTGGGCACTGGTGACCCATGCTACTCAAGAGACTGAGATCTAAGGATCACAGTTCAAAGCCAGACAAGAAAGTCCATGAGAGTCTTACCTCCAGTTAACCACCAGAAAACTGGAAGTGAAGCTGTGGCACAAAGTGCTAGAGCATTAGCCTTGAGCAAAAGAGTTCAGGCATAGCGCTAGGCCCTGAATTCAAGGCAGAGAGGAAAAAAAAGCAAGCAAGCACGAAAGAAAGGAAAGAAAGAAAGAAAGCAAGGAAGGAAAGAAGAAGAAGGGAAGGGGGGAGAGGGAAGAAGCAGAAGAAGCAGAAACAGAAGCAGAAGTAGAAGCAGAAGCAGAAGGAGAAGCAACAGAAGAAGTAGAACCAGAAATTCAGGCAAGAGAAACAGAAGAAGCAGAAGCAGAAAGAGAAGCAGAAGGTGAAGTAGAAAAAGCAGCAGAAGGAGTAGCAGCAGCAGCAGAAAGAAGTAGAAAAACAAGCAGGAGAAGCAGAAGCAGAAAGAGAAGTAGAAACAGAAGAAGCAGAAGCAGAAGAAGAAGCAGTAGAAGCATAAGAAGCAGAAGCAGGAGAAGCAGAAACAGGAGAAGCAGAAGCAGAAGAACAAGAAGAAGCATAAGAAGCAGAAGCAGAAGCAGAGGGAGAAACAGAAGAAGGAGAAGGAGCAGCAGAAGGTGAAGCAGAAGGAGATGAAGAAGCAGAAAGGGAAGCAGAAACAGAAGGAGAAGAAGAAGGATTAGTTGGAGAATCAGAAGAAGCAGAAGCAGAAAGAGAAGCAGAAGAAGGAGAAGGAGAAGCAGAAGCACAGGAAAGGAAGGAGAAGCAGAAGAAGCAGAAGCAGGAGAAGCAGAAGAAGAAGTAGAAGAAAGAGAAGAAGGAGAAGGAGCAGAAGGAGAAGCAGAAGCAGAAGGAGAAGCAGAAAGAGAAGCAGAAGAAGCAGTAGCAGGAGAAGCAAAAGCAGAAGAAACAGAAGAAGCTGAAGAAGCAGTAGCAGGACCTGAAGCAGAAGATACAGAACAAGCAGAAGAAGCAGAAGCAGAAGCAGAACGAGAAGCAGAAGAAGAAGAAGGAGAAAGAGAAGGATTAGGAGTAGGAAGAGCAGAAGGAGAATCAGAAGCAGAACGAGAAGCAGAAGGAGCAACAGAAGGAGAAGCAGGAGAAGCAGAAGAAGGAGAAGCAGAAGCAGAAGAAGCAGCAGAAGGAGAAGCATAAGCAGAAGAAGATGCAGAAGGAGAAGCAGGAGAAGCAGAAGAAGCAAAAGCAGGAGAAGCAGAAGTAGGAGAAGGAGAATGAGAAGGACGGGCAGCAGAAGGAATAGCAGAAGCAGAAGGAGAGGCAGAAGCAGAATGAGAAGCAGAAAGAGAACCAGTAGAAACAGAAGAAGCAGGAAAAGTAGAAGCGGACGAAAGAGAAGAAGAAGAAGAAGAAGAAGAAGAAGAAGCATAAGGAGAAGCAGTAGAAGCAGAAGAAGCAGAAGCAGGAGAAGCAGAAGATAAAGAATAAGCAAATGAAGCAGAAGCAGTGGGAGAAGCAGAAGAAGGAGAAGGAGAAGGAGCAGCAGAAAGAGAAGCAGAAGCAGAAAGAGAAGCAGAAACAAAAGGAGAACAAGAAGGAGAAGAAGGAGAATCAGAAGAAGCAGAAGTAGAAGCAGAAAGAGGAGAAGAAGGAGAAGCAGAAGTAGAATCAGAAGAAGCAGAAGAAGAACAAGCAGAAGAAACAGAAGCAAAAGAAACAGAAGAAGGAGAAGAGCAGAAGCAGAAGCAGAAGGAGAAGCAGAAGCAGAAGGAGAAGCAGATAGAGAAGCATGAGAAGTAGAAGAAGCAGGAGAAGCAGAAGCAGAAGAAACAGGAGAAGCCGAAGAAGCAGAAGCAGAATCTGAAGCAGAAGGAGAAACAGAAGAAGCACAATCTGAAGCAGAAGCAGAAGAAACAGAAATAGTAGAATAAGCAGAAGCAGAAGCAGCAGGAGAAGCAGAAGAAGAAGACGGAGAAGGCGAGAGAGAAGGATTAGGAATAGGAGAAGCAAAAGCATAAGCAGAAGCAGAAAGAGAAACAGAAGGAAAAGCAGCACGAGAAGTAGGAGAAGCAGGAGAAGCAGAAGCAGGAGAAGCAGAAGAAACAGAAGACGCAGAAGCAGAATGAGAAGCAGAAGGAGAAATTGAAGCAGAAGCAGAAGGAGAAGCAGAAGCAGAAGGAGAAGCAGAAGAAGGAGAAGGAGAAGCAGAAAGAGAAGCAGAAAGAGAAGCAGAACGAGAAGCAGGAGAAGCAGAAGCAGGAGAAGCAGAAGCAGAAGAAACTTAAGAAGGAGAAGAAGCAGAAGCAGAAGGAGAAGCAGAAACAGAAGGAAAAGCAGAAAGAGAAGCAGGAGAAGCAGAAGAAGCAGCAGCAGGAGAAGCAGAAGCAGAAGAAGCCGAAGAAGCAGAAGGAGAACCTGAAGCAGAAGGAGAAGCAGGAGAAGCAGAAGAATCAGAACCTGGAGAAGCAGAAGCAGAAAGAGGAGCAAAAGCAGAAGGAGAAGCAGAAGAAACAGAAGAAGCAGAGGCAGTAGCAGAAGAAGCAGAAGATGCAGAAGCAGAAGGAGAAGCAGAAGGAAAAGCAGAAGAACTAGAAGGAGAAGGAGAAGGAGAAACAGGAGTAGAAGCAGAAAGAGAAGCATAAGAAGGAGCAGTAGAAGGAAAAGCGGCAGGAGAAAAAGAAAGAGCAGCAGAAGGAGAAGCAGGAAATGCAGAAACAGGAGAAGAACAAGCAGAAGAAACAGGAGAAGGACAAGAAGCAGAAGCAGAAGGAGAAGCAGAAAGAGAAGGAGGGGAAGCAGAAGAAGCAGAAGCAGGAGAAGCAGAAGCATAAGAATCCGAAGAAGCAGAAGCAGAACCTGAAGCAGAAGGAGAAGCAGGAGAAGCAGAAGAAGCAGAATCTGGAGAAGCAGAATGAGAAGCAGGAGAAGCAGAAGCAGAAAGAGAATCAAAAGCAGAAGGAGAAGCAGAAGAAACAGAAGAAGTAGAAGCAGTAGCAGTTGTAGCAGAAGCAGAAGGAAAAGCAGAAGAACAAGAAGGAGAAGGAGAAACAGAAGGAGAAGCAGAAGGAGAAGCAGAAAGAGAAGCAGGTAAAGCAGAAGAAGAAGCAGAAGGAGAATCAGAAGGAGAAGCAGAAGGAGGAGAAGGAGAAGCAGAAGCAGAAGAAGATGCAGAAGGAGAAGCAGAAGAAGCAGAAGCAGAAGGAGAAGCAGGAAAAGCAGAAGAAGCAGAAGCAAAAGGTGAAGCAAAAGAAGGAGAAGGAGAAGCAGAGGCAGAAGAAGAAGCATAAGGACAAGCACAAGCAGAAGGAGATGCAGAAGGAGAAGCAGGAGAAGCAGAAGAAGCAGAAGCTGAAAGAGAAGCAGAAGTAGGAGAAGGAGAAGGAGGACAAGCAGAAGCAGAAGGAGAAGCAGAAGCAGAATGAGAAGCAGAAAGAGAAGCAGGAGGAGGACAAGAAGCAGAAGCAGGAGAAGCCGAAACAGAAGAAACAGAAGCAGAAGGAGAAGCAGAAGCAGAAGGAGAAGCAGCAGAAGAAGTAGAACCAGAAATTCAGGCATGAGAAACAGAAGAAGCAGAAGCAGAAGGAGAAGCAAAAAGAGAAACAGAAGGAGAAGTAGAAAAAGCAGCAGAAGAAGCAGAAAAACAAGCAGGAGAAGCAGAAGCAGAAAGAGAAGTAGAAGCAGAAGAAGCAGAAGCAGGAGAAGCAGAACCAGAAGAAAAAGAAGCATAAGAAGCAGTAGCAGAGGGAGAAAACAGAAGAAGAAGGAGCAGCAGAAGGTGAAGCAGAAGGAAATGCAGAAGCAGAAAGAGAAGCAGAAATAGAAGGAGAAGAAGAAGGAGAAGTTGGAGAATCAGAAGAAGCAGGAGCAGAAAGAGAAGCAGAAGAAGGAGAAGGAGAAGCAGAAGGAGAAGGACAAGCAGGAGAAGCAGAAGAAGCAGAAGCGTGAGAAGCAGAAGAAGAAGAAGAAGCAGAAGAAGGAGAAGGAGCAGAAGGAGAAGCAGAAGCAGAAGGAGAAGCAGAAAGAGAAGCAGAAGAAGCAGAATCTGGAGAAGCAGAAGGAGAAGCAGAAGCAGAAAGAGAAGCAAAAGCAGAAGGAGAATCAGAAGAACGAGAAGGTGAAGGAGAAGGAGAAACAGAAGGAGAAGCAGAAAGAGAAGCAGAAGAAGGAGCAGGAGAAGGATGAGCAGCAGGAGAAGCAGAAAGAGCAGCAGAAGGAGGAGCAGGAGATGCAGAAACAGGAGAAGCATAAGCAGAACAAACAGGAGAAGGAGAAGAAGCAGAAGCAGAAGGAGAAGCAGATACAGAAGGAGAAGCAGAAAGAGAAGGAGGGGAAGCAGAAGAAGCTGAAGCAGGAGAAGCAGAAGCATAAGAATCCGAAGAAGCAGAAGGAGAACCTGAAGGAGAAGGAGAAGCAGGAGAAGCAGAAGAAGCAGAATCTGGAGAAGCAGAAGGAGAAGCAGAAGGAGAAGCAGAAGCAGAAAGAGAATCAAAAGCAGAAGGAGAAGCAGAAGAAACAGAAGAAGTAGAAGCAGTAGCAGTTGTAGCAGAAGCAGAACGAGAAGCAGAAGGAAAAGCAGAAGAACAAGAAGGAGAAGGGAAACAGAAGGACAAGCAGTAGGAGAATAAGAAGGAGAAGCAGAAGAAGGAGAAGCAGAAGCAGAAGTAGATGCAGAAGGAGAAGCAGAAGAAGCAGAAGCAGAAGGAGAAGCAGGAAAAGCAGAAGAAGCAGAAGCAAAAGGAGAAGCAAAAGAAGGAGAAGGAGAAGCAGAGGCAGAAGAAGAAGCATAAGGAGAAGCACCAGCAGAAGGAGATGCAGAAGGAGAAGCAGGAGAAGCAGAAGAAGCAGAAGATGAAGGAGAAGCAGAAGTAGGAGAAGGAGAAGGAGGAGAAGCAGAAGCAGAAGGAGAGGCAGAAGCGGAATGAGAACCAGAAAGAGAAGCAGGAGAAGCACAAGAAGCAGAAGCAGGAGAAGCCGAAAGAGAAGAAGCAGAAGAAGCAGAAGCAGAAGCAGAAGTAGAAGCAGAAGCAGAAGGAGAAGCAGCAGAAGAAGTAGAACCAGAAATTCAGGCAGGAGAAACAGAAGAAGCAGAAGCAGAAGCAGAAGGAGAAGCAAAAAGAGAAGCAGTAGGAGAAGTAGAAGAAGCAGCAGAAGGAGAAGCAGCAGAAGAAGCAGAAAAACAAGCAGGAGAAGCAGAAGCAGAAAGAGAAGTAGAAGCAGAAGCAGAAGAAGAAGCAGTAGAAGCACAAGAAGCAGAAGCAGGAGAAGCAGAAGCAGAAGATAAAGAAAAAGCATAAGAAGCAGAAGCAGAGGGAGAAACAGAAGAAGGAGAAAGAGCAGCAGAATGTGAAGCAGAATGAGATGCAGAAGCAGAAAGAGAAGCAGAAACAGAAGGAGAAGAAGAAGGAGAAGTTGGAGAATCAGAAGAAGCAGAAGCAGAAGCAGAAAGAGAAGGAGAAGAAGGAGAAGGAGAAGCAGAAGGAGAAGGACAAGCAGGAGAATCAGAAGAAGCAGAAGCAGAAAGAGAAGCAGAAGAAGAAGGAGAAGAATCAGAATCAGAAGAAGCAGAAGCAGAAATAGAAAGAGAAGCCGACGAAGAGAAGCAGAACGAGAAGCAGGAGAAGCAGGAGAAGCACAAGCGGGAGAAGCAGAAGAAGAAGAAACAGAAGAAGGAGAACGAGCAGAAGCAGAAGGAGAAGCAGAAAGAGAAGCAGGAAAAGCAGAAGAAGCAGAAGCAGGAGAAGCAGAAGGAGAAGAAACAGGAGAAGGACAAGAAGCAGAAGCAGAAGCAGAAGGAGAAGCAGAAACAGAAGGAGAAGCCGAAAGAGAAAGAGGGGAAGCAGAAGAAGCAGAAGCAGGAGAAGCAGAAGCATAAGAATCCGAAGATGCAGAAGCAGAACCTGAAGCAGAAGGAGAAGCAGGAGAAGCAGAAGAAGCCGAATCTGGAGAAGCAGAATGAGAAGCTGAAGTAGAAGCAGAAGCAGAAGCAGAATGAGAATCAAAAGCAGAAGGAGAAGCAGAAGAAACAGAAGAAGCAGAAGCAGTAGCAGTTGCAGCAGAAGCAGAAGGAGAAGCAGAAGGAAAAGCAGAAGAACGAGAAGGAGAAGGAGAAACAGAAGGAGAAGCAGAAGGAGAATCAGAAGGAGAAGCAGAAGAAGCAGAAGGAGAAGCAGAAGGAGAAACAGAAGCAGAAGAAACATCAGAAAGAGAAGCAGAAGCAGAAGAAGATGCAGAAGGAGAAGCAGGAGAAGCAGAAGAAGCAGAAGGAGAAGTAGAAGAAGGAGAAGGAGAAGGAAGAGCCGCAGAAGCAATAGGAGAAGCAGAAAGAGAAGCAGAAGCAGAATGAGAAGCAGAAAGAGAAGCAGTAGAAGCAGAAGAAGCAGGAAAAGCAGTAGCAGAGGAAAGAGAAGAAGACGAAGAAGAAGAAGAAGCATAAGGAGAAGCATAAGGAGAAGCATAAGGAGAAGTATAAGGAGAAGCAGTAGAAGCAGAAGAAGCAGAAGCAGGAGAAGCAGAAGCAGAAGAAAAAGAATAAGCAAAAGAAGCAGAAGCAGAAGCAGTGGGAGAAGCAGAAGAAGGAGAAGGAGAAGGAGCAGCAGAAGGAGAAGCAGAAGCAGAAAGAGAAGCAGAAACAGAAGGAGAACAAGAAGGAGAAGCAGGAGAATCAGAAGAAGCAGAAAGAGAAGGAGAAGAAGGAAAAGCAGAAATAGAATCAGAAGCAGGAGAAGCAGAAGCAAGAGAAGCAGAAGAAACAGAAGACGCAGAACCAGAATGAGAAGCAGAAGGAGAAATTGAAGCAGAAGGAGAAGCAGAAGAAGGATAAGGAGAAGTAGAAGCAGAAAGAGAAGCAGAACGAGAAGTAGGAGAAGCAGAAGCAGGAGAAGCATAAACAGAAGAAACAGAAGAAGGAGAAGAAGCAGAAGGAGAAGCAGAAACAGAAGGAAAAGCAGAAAGAGAAGCAGAAGAAGCAG
Organism: Dipodomys ordii; assembly: GCF_000151885.1. Classification (NCBI taxonomy): domain Eukaryota; kingdom Metazoa; phylum Chordata; class Mammalia; order Rodentia; family Heteromyidae; genus Dipodomys; species Dipodomys ordii. The sequence goes on along the minus strand of NW_012291536.1, from coordinate 1,920 downwards.
CAGCAGGAGAAGCAGAAGCAGAAGAAGCCGAAGAAGCAGAAGCAGAACCTGAAGCAGAAGGAGAAGCAGAAGAAGCAGAATCTGGAGAAGCAGAAGGAGAAGCAGAAGCAGAAAGAGAAGCAAAAGCAGAAGGAGAAGCAGAAGAAACAGAAGAAGCAGAGGCAGTAGCAGAAGAAGCAGAAGATGCAGAAGCAGAAGGAGAAGCAGAAGGAAAAGCAGAAGAACGAGAAGGAGAAGGAGAAGGAGAAACAGAATGAGAAGCAGAAAGAGAAGCAGAAAAAGGAGCAGGAGAAGGAAAAGCAGCAGGAGAAGCAGAAAGAGAAGCAGAAGGAGAAGCAGGAGATGCAGAAACAGAAGAAGCAGAAGCAGAAGAAACAGGAGAAGGACAAGAAGCAGAAGCAGAAGGAGAAGCAGAAGCAGACGGAGAAGCAGAAGAAGGAGTAGGAGAAGCCAGAGCAGAAGAAGAAGCAGAAGGAAAAGCACAAGCAGAAGGAGATGCAGAAGGAGAAGCAGGAAATGCAGAAGACGCAGAAGCAGAAGGAGAAGAAGAAGGAGAAGAATCAGAATCAGAAGAAGCAGAAGCAGGAATAGAAAGAGAAGCCGACGAAGAGAAGCTGAACGAGAAGCAGGAGAAGCAGAAGAAGCACAAGCGGGAGAAGCAGAAGAAGAAGAAACAGAAGAAGGAGAAGGAACAGAAGCAGAAGGAGAAGCAGAAAGAGAAGCAGGAAAAGCAGAAGAAGCAGAAGCAGGAGAAGCAGAAGGAGAAGAAACAGGAGAAGGACAAGAAGCAGAAAGAGAAGCAGTAGAAGCAGAAGAGGCAGGAAAAGCAGAAGCAGAAGAAAGAGAAGAAGAAGAAGACGAAGAAGAAGAAGAAGAAGCAGCAGCATAAGGAGAAGCATAAGGAGAAGCATAAGGAGAAGTATAAGGAGAAGCAGTAGAAGGAGAAGAAGCAGAAGCAGGAGAAGCTGAAGCAGAAGAAAAAGGATAAGCAAAAGAAGCAGAAGCAGTGAGAGAAGCAGAAGAAGAAGGAGAAGGAGCAGCAGAAGGAGAAGCAGAAGCAGAAAGAGAAGCAGAAACAGAAGGAGAACAAGAAGGAGAAGCAGGAGAATCAGAAGAAGCAGAAAGAGAAGGAGAAGAAGGAGAAGCAGAAGTAGAATCAGAAGAAACAGAAGAAGAAGAAGCAGAAGAAACAGAAGCAAAAGAAACAGAAGAAGGAGAAGAGCAGAAGCAGAAGCAGAAGGAGGAGTAGAAGCAGAAGGAGAAGCAGAAAGAGAAGCAGGAGAAGCAGAAGAAGCAGGAGAAGCAGAAGCAGAAGAAACAGGAGAAGCCGAAGAAGCAGAAGCAGAATCTGAAGCAGAAGGAGAAACAGAAGAAGCACAATCTGAAGCAGAAGCAGAAGAAATAGAAATAGTAGAATAAGCAGAAGCAGAAGCACCAGGACAAGCAGAAGAACAAGAAGGAGAAGGCGAAAGAGAAGGATTAGGAGTAGGAGAAGCAAAAGGATAAGCAGAAGCAGAAAGAGACGTAGAAGGAGAAGCAGCACGAGAAGTAGGAGAAGCATGAGAAGCAGAAGCAAGAGAAGCAGAAGAAACAGAAGACGCAGAATCAGAATGAGAAGTAGAAGGAGAAATTGAAGCAGAAGGAGAAGGAGAAGTAGAAGGAGAAGCTGAAGAAGGAGAAGGAGAAGCAGAAAGAGAAGCAGAAAGAGAAGCACAACGAGAAGCAGGAGAAGTAGAAGCAGGAGAAGCAGATGTAGAAGAAATATAAGAAAGAGAAGATGCAGAAGCAGAAACAGAAGGAAAAGCAGAAATAGAAGTAGAGCAGTAGAGAAGCAGTAGCAGGAGAAGCAGATGCTAGGAGGAGTCTGAAGAAGTAGAAGTAGAACCTGAAGTCATAATGAGATATCAGGAGAAGCAGAAT
>NW_012291535.1:0-9125 GCF_000151885.1 Dipodomys ordii | reverse complement strand
ACAGCGGGACACAGCGGGACACATCGGGACACAGCGGGTGTACACAGAAGGGACACAGTGGGACACAGTAGGACACAGCGTGGGACAAAGCGGGAGACAGCGGAGGACACAGCGAGGACACAGCTGGACACAGCGGGGACACAGAGGGGACTCAGCAGGGGACATAGAGGGGAAAAAGCGGGACACCACAGAAAACAGTAGGACACAGCGGGACACAGCGGGGACACTGCGGGACACAGCCGGGGGACACAGCGGTGGACAGCGGGGGAAAGAGAAGGGACACAGCGGGACACAGAGGGGACACAGCTGGACACAGAAGGGTACACAGCGGGGCACAGCGGACACACAACAGGGACAGAGCTGGACACAGAGGGACACAGAGGGGACAGAGCGTGACACAGCGGGACACAGCAGGGGACTCAGCGGGACACAGCGGGGGACACAGGGAAGACACAGCTGGACACTGAGGAAGACAGAGCGAGGACACAGCCATACACAGTGAAACACAGCGTGACACAGTGGGGACGCAGCAGGGGACACAGCAGGACACAGCGGGGAACACAGCGAGGACACAGCAGCACCCAGCGGGACACAGCGTAGATACAGCGGAGACACAGCGTTACACAGCATGGTACAAAACTGTGGACAAAACGGGACACAGTGGGGGCACAGCGGGACACAGCGGGACGCAGTGGGACACAGCGGGGACAAAGCGTGAGTCACAGCAGGGGACAGAGCTGGAGACAGCGGGGTACACAGCGGGGACACAGCGAGGACACAGCGGGACAGAGCGGGACACTGCAGGGCACAGCTGGGGACACAGCAGGACACAGCGGGGGACACAGCGGGAGACAGCGGGGGACACAGCGAGGACACAGCGGGACAAAGCACTGACACTGCGGGGACACAGCGGGGGACACAGCGGGGGACACAGCCAGACACAGCGGGGCACAGCGGGGGACACATGGAGGACTCAGCGGGACAAAGCGGGGACACAGCGGCGACTCACCGGGGGACACAGCGGGGGACAAAGCGGGACACCACAGAACACAGTGGGAAACAGCGGGACACAGCGGGGAAACTGCGGGGACACAGGGGGACAAAGCGTGGGACACATAGGGACACAGCGGGGGACACAGCGGGGGACACAGCGGGACACAGTGGGACACAGAGGGGCACACAGGGGGGACACAGCGGGACCCAGCGGGGAACACAGCGAGGACACAGCAGGACCCAGCGGTACACAGCGTTGATACAGCGGGGACACAACGTTACACAGCGTGGTACACAGCTGTGAACACAACGGGACACAGTGGGGGCACAGCGGGACACAGCGGGACGCAGTGGGACACAGCGGGGACAAAGCGTGAGACACAGCAGGAGACAGAGCTGGAGACAGCGGGGGACACAGCGGGACACAGCGAGACACAGCGGGAACCAGCGGGGACCCAGCAGTGGACACAGCGGGACACAGCAGGGAACAAAGCGGGACACCACGGAACACAGCAGGACACAGCGTGAAACAGCGGTGAACCTGCGGGGACACAGCGGGACACAGCGGGGGACTCAGTGGGACCCAGCGGGACCCAGCGGGGGACACAGCCGGACACAGCGGGTACACAGCGGGGACACAGCGGGACCCAGCATGACACAGCGGGGGACACAGCGGGACACAGCGGGACACAGCGGGGGACACTGCAGGGACACATTGGGACACAGTAGGACACAGCGTAGGACAAAGCGGGAGACAGCAGAGGACACAGCGAGGACACAGCTGGACACAGTGGGGACACAGAGGGGACTCAGCAGGGGACATAGTGGGAAAAAAGCGGGACACCACGGGACACAGTAGGACACAACAAGACACAGCAGGGGACACAGTAGGACAGAGCGGGGGACACAGCGGGGGATAGAGGGGGACACCACGAATAACAGAGCAAGGACACAGCGGGACCCAGCGTGACACAGCCTCGATACAGCGGGATTCACAGCGTTACACAGCGGGTTACACAGCTGGGGACACAAAGGGACACAGTGGTGGACACAGCGGGACAGAGTGGGAAACAGACGGGATAAAGCGTGAGACACAGCGGGGGACAGAGCGGGAGACAGCGGGGGACACAGCGAGGACACAGCGGGGGACACAGCAAGTACTCAGCGGAACACAGCGTAGGACACAGTGAGGACACAGGGGGACACAGCGGGACACAGCTGGACACAGCAGGAACACAGCAGTAGACACAGCGGGACACAGCAGGGGACACAGCGGGACACAGCGGGGGACACAGGGAGGACAGAGCGGGACACAGCGGGGACTCAGCGGCGGACACAGCGGGGGACAAAGCGGGACACCACGGGACAGCGCGGGACACAGTGGGGACAAGGGGGAGACAGAGCACGACACAGCGAGGACACAGTGGGACACAGCGGGGGACACAGCGGGAAACAGCGGGGAACACAGAGGGACAAAGCAGGGTACACAGCAGGGGACACAGCGGGACACAGCAGGGTACCCAGCGGGAAACAGCGGGGGGCCCAGCGAGGACACAGCAGGACACAGCTGGGGACACAGACAGGAAAACAGCGGGGGACACACCGGGGGACACAGCGGGACACAGCAGGGAACACAGCGAGGACACAACGGGACCCAGCGGGACACAGCGTCGATACAGCGGGGATACAGCGTTACACAGTGTGGTACACATCTGTGGACACAAGGGGACACAGTGGGGGCACAGCGGGACACAGCGGGACACAGTGGGACAAAGCGAAGACAAATCGTGAGATACAGCGGGGGACAGAGCGGGAGACAGCGGGGGACACAGGGAGGACACAGCAGGGCACAGCGGCACACAGCAGGGACAGAGCGGGACACAGCGGGACACAGCGGGGAACACAGCGAGGACACAGCGGGACACAGCGTCGATACAGCGGGGATACAGCGTTACACAGCGTGGTACACATATGTGGACATAACGGGACACAGTGGGGGCACAGCGCGACACAGTGGGACACATCGAGGACAAATCGTGAGACAAAGCGGGGGACAGAGCGGGAGACAGCGGGGGACACATCGAGGACACAGCAGGACACAGCGGGACACAGCAAGGACAGAGCGGGACACAGCAGGACACAGCGGGGGACCCAGCGAGGACACAGCGGGACACAGCGGGGGACAAAGGGAGGACAGAGCGGGACACAGCGGGGGACCCAGCGAGGACACAGCGGGACACAGCGGGGACACAGCGGGACACAGCGGGGGACACAGCGGGACACAGCGGGACACAGCAGGGACAGAGCGGGACAGAGCGGGACACAGCGGGACACAGCGGGGAACACAGCGGGACACAGCGGGGAACACAGCGGGACACAGCGGAGGACCCAGCGAGGACACAGCGGGACACAGTGGGGGACACAGCGAGGACACAGCGGGGGACACAGCGGGGGACACTGCGGGACACAGCGGGGAATACAGCGAGGACACAGTGGGACCCAGCGGGACACAGCGTCGATACAGCGGGGATACAGCGTTACACAGCGTGGTTCACATCTGTGGACACAACGGGACACAGTGGGGGCAGAGCGGGACACAGTGGGACACAGCGAGGACAAATCATGAGGCGTAGCGGGGGACAGAGCGGGAGACAGCGGGGGACACAGCGAGGACACAGCAGGACACAGCGGGACACAGCAGGGACAGAGCGGGACACAGCGGGACACAGCGAGGGACACAGCGGGACACAGTGGGGGACCCAGCGAGGACACAGCGGGACACAGCGGGGAACACAGCAAGGACACAGCGGGACCCAGCGGGACCCAGCGTCGATACAGCGGGGATACAGCGTTACACAGTGTGGTACAAATCTGTGGACACAAGGGGACACAGTGGGGGCACAGCGGGACAGAGCGGGACACAGTGGGACACAGCGAGGACAAATCGTGAGACACAGCTGGGGACAGAGCGGGAGACAGCGGGGGACACAGCGAGGACACAGCAGTACACAGCGGGACACAGCAGGGACAGAGCGGGACAGAGCGGGACACAGCGGGACACAGCGGGGGACACTGCGGGACACAGCGTGACACAGCGTCGATACAGCGGGGACACAGCGTTACACAGCGTGGTACACAGCTGTTGACACAACGGGACACAGTGGGGTCACAGCGGGACACAGCTGAACACAGTGGGACACATCGGGGACAAAGCGTGAGACACAGCGTGGGACAGAGCGGGAGACAGAGGGGGACACAGCGAGGACACAGCGGGACACAGCGGGGGAAACAGCGGGACACAGCGGTAGACAAAGGGGGACAGAGCGGGGACACAGCGGGACACAGCGGTGGACAGAGCGGTACACAGCGGTGGACACAGCGAGGACACAGCGGGACCCAGCGGGACACAGCGTCGATACAGGGGGGACAGAGTGGGCCACAGCGGGACACAGCAGGAACAAAGCAGTAGACACAGCAGGACACAGCAGGGGACACAGCGGGACACAGCCGGGGACACAGGGAGGACAGAGCGGGACACAGCGGGGACACAGCGGGGACTCAGCGGGGGACACAGCGGGGGACAAAGCGGGACACCACGGGACACAGCGGAACACAGCGGGGACAAGGAGGAGACAGAGCAGGACACAGCGAGGACACAGTGGGACAAAGCAGGGTACACAGCAGGGGACACAGCGGGACACAGCAGGACACAGCGGGGGACACAGCGGGACACAGCAGGGGACACAGCGAGGACACAGCGGGATACAGCGGGGGACACAGCGAGGACACAGCGGGGGACACACCGGGGGACACAGCGGAACACAGCAGGGAACACAGCGAGGACACAGCGGGACCCAGCAGGACACAGCGTCGATACAGCGGGGATACAGGGTTACACAGTGTGGTACACATCTGTGGACACAAGGGGACAGAGTGTGGGCACAGCGGGACACAGCGGGACACAGTGGGACAAAGCAAGGACAAATCGTGAGACACAGTGAGGGACAGAGCTCGAGACAGCGGGGGACACAGCTAGGACACAGCAGGGCACAGCGGGACACAGCAGGGACAGAGCGGGACACAGCGGGACACAACGGGACACAGCGGGGGACACAGCGGGACCCAGCGGGGAACCCAGCGAGGACACAGCAGGACAAAGCGGGGGACACAGCGGTGACAAAGCTGGACACAACGAAGTACATAGCAGGACCCAGCGGGACACAGCGTCGATACAGCAGGGACACAGCATTATACAGTATGGTACACAGCTGTGGACACAACGGGACACAGTGGGGGCACAGCGGGACACAGCGGAACACAGTGGGACACAGCAGGGCAAAGCGTGATACACAGTGGGGGACAGAGAGTGACACAGCGGGGGACACAGCGAGGGCACAGCGGGACACAGCGGGGGAAACAGCGGGACACAGCGGTGGACACAGGGGGACAGAGCGGGGGACACAGCAGGACACAGCGGGGGAAACAGCGGGACACAGCGGTGGACACAGCGGGACAGAGCGGGGACACAGCGGGACACAGCGGTGGACACAGCGGGACACAGCGGGACACAGCGGGACACAGTGGGGGCACAAAGGGGACTCAGAGGGGGAAACAGTGGGGAAAAAAGCGGGACACCATGGGACACAGTGTGACACAGCAGGACACAGAGGGAACACTGCGTCGACACAGCAGGACAAAGAGGGGGACACAGCAGGACACAGCGGGACACAGTGGGGGGCACAGCGGGGGACAGTGGAGACAAAGAGAGGACACAGCGGGACACAGTGGGGGACAGAGCGTGAGACACAGCGAGACACATCAGAGACAAAGCTATACACAGCGGGGTACATAGAGGGACACAGCGGGGAAACAGCGGGGGACACAGCGGGACACAGCGGGGAACACAGCGAGGACACAGCGGGACACAGAGGGACACAGCGTCGATACAGCGAGGACACAGTGGGACACAGCGGGGTACACAGCTGGGGACACAACGGGACACAGCGGGGGACACATTGAGGACACAGCAGGACACAGCGGGGGACACAGATAGGACACAGCGGGACACAGCGGGGGACACAGCGAGTACACATTTGGACACAGCGGGGACACAGCGGGACTCAGCGGGGGACACAGCAGTACGCATCGGGACACAGCGGGACACAGCGGGGGACACAGAGGGGTACACAGCGGGACACAGTGAGGACACAGCGGGACACAGCGGGACACAGCGTCATTACAACGGGGACACAGCGGGACAGAGCGGGGTACACAGCTGGGGACACAACGGGGCACAGCGGGGGACACAGCGAGGACACAGTGGGACACAGCGGGACACAGCGGGGACATTGCGGGAACATAGCAGGACACAGCGGGACACAGTAGGACAAGCTTGTGACCCAGCGGGGACACAGCGGGACACAGCGGGGGACACATCTAGGACACAGCGGGACACAGCGGGACACAGTGGGGACACAAAGGGGACTCAGAGGGGGAAACAGCGGGGAAAAAAGCGGGACACCATGGGACACAGTGTGACACAGCAGGACACAGAGGGAACACTGCGTCGACACAGCAGGACAAAGCGGGGGACACAGCGGGACACAGCGGGACACAGCGGGGGACACAGCGGGAGACAGTGGAGACAAAGAGAGGACACAGCGGGACACAGCGGTGACACAGCTGGACACAACGGAGTACACAGCGGGACACAGCGGGCACAAAGCGGGGACACTGCATGGACACAGGAGAACACACCCAGGGACACAGCGGGACACAGCAGGACACAGCGGGGGACACAGCGGGGGACAGCAGGGGAGAGAGAGGGGACACAGCGGGACACAGCGGGGACACAGTTGGACACAGCGGGGTACTCAGCGGGACAGAGCGGGCGCACAGCGGGGACACAGCGGGATACAGCGGGACAAAGCGGGACACAGCGGGACACAGCGGGGGACACAGCGGGGGACAAAGCGATGACACAGCGGGACACAGCGGGACATAGCGGGACTCAGCAGGGTCACAGTGGGACACAACAGGACACAGCGGGACACAGCGGGACACAGCAGGGACACAGCAGGGACACAGCGAGGGACACAGCGGGACAAAACGGGACACAGCATGGGACACAGCAGGACACAGCGGGGGACACAGCGGGGGACACAGCGGGACACAACAGGGACCACAGCGAGGACACAGCGGGACACAGCGGGGACAAAGCTGGACAAAGCGGGGTATACACAGCCAGACACAGCGGGCCCACAGCGGGGACACACCGGGACACTGAGGTTCACATCAGGGACACAGCGGGACAAAGCGGGACACATCAGGACAAAGCGGGGGACACAGCGGGACACAGCGGGGGACACAGCGAGGACACAGCGGGACACAGCGGGGGAAAAAGCGGGACACAGCGGGGACACAGCGGGACACAGCGGTGGACACAGCGAGGACACAGCGGGACCCAGCGGGACACAGTGTCGATACAGCGGGGTCAGAGTGGGCCACAGCGGGGTACATGGCTGGGGACACAACGGGACACATCGGGGGACACAGCAAGTACTCAGCGGAACAGAGCGTGGGACATAGTGATGACACAGTGGGTCACAGCGGGACACAGCTGGACACAGCAGGAACACAGCAGTAGACACAGCGGGACACAGCAGGGGACACAGCGGGACACAGCGGGGGACACAGCGGGGGACAGCGGAGACAGAGAGGGGCCAAAGCGAGACACAACGGTGACACAGCTGGACACAACAGAGTACACAACGGGACACAGCGGGCACACAGCGGGGACACAGCGGGACATAGCGGGACAAAGCGGAACACAGCGGGTGTCACAGTGGGACACAGCAGGGGACCCAGCGAGGACACAGCGGGACACAGCGGGAGACACAGCTGGGGACACAGCGGGACACAGCGGGGAACACATCGAGGACACAGCGGGACCCAGCAGGAGACAGCGTCGATACAGCAGGGACACAGCGGGACACAGCTGGACACAGCGGGACGCAGCTGAGGACACAGCGGGGACACAGTGGGACCCAGCGGAACACAGTGAGGGACAAAGCGGGAGACAGCGGGGGACACAGCGAGGACACAGGGGGACACAGAGGCGACACAGAGGGGACTCAGCGGGGGACACAGCGTGGGACAAAGTGGGACACCACGGGACACAGTGTTACACAGCGGGACACAGCGGGGACACTGCGGGACACAGCAGGACAAAGCGGGGGACCCAGCGGGACCCAGCGGGACACAGCGGGGGACCCAGCGGGGGACAGCGGAGACAGAGAGTGGCCACAGCGAGACACAGCGGTGACACAACTGGACACAGCGGGATACACAGCGGGACAGAGCGGGCACACAGCGGGGACACAGCGGGACACAGCGGGACACAGCGGGGACACAGTGGGACACAGCGGGACAAAGCGGGAGACACAGCGGGACACAGCAGGCACACAGCGGGGACACAGCGGGACACAGCGGGACACAGCGGGGACAAAGCGGGACACAGCTGGACACAGCGGGACACAGCGGTGGACACAGCGACACACAGTGGTGGTCCCAGTGAGGACACAGCAGGACACAGCAGGGACACAGCGAGGACACAGCTGGGGACACAGCGGTGGACACAGCGGGACACAGCGGGGAACACAGCAAGGACACAGCGGGACACAGCGTTGATACAGCGGGGAAACAGCGGGACACAACTGGGGACACTGCGGGACACAGCGGGACACAGCGGGGACACAGCAAGGACACAGCGGGGGACACAGCGGGACACAGCCGGACACAGCCGGGGACACAGCGGGACACAGCGAGAGCCACAGCGGGGGACACAGCGGGACACAGCGGGGAACAAAGAGAGGACACAGCGGGACCCAGCTGGACACAGCATCGATAGAGCGGGGACACAGCGGGACACAGCGGTGACACAACGGGACTCAGCAGGGGACACTGCGGGACAGAGAGGGTCCCAGCGGGAACACAGTAAGGACACAGCGGTGGACACAGCGGGACACAGCGGGACACAGCGGGGGACACAGCGAGTGACACAGTGGGGGACACAGCAGGACACAGTGGGGAACACAGAGAGAGAAACAGCAGGACCCAGCGGGACACCGTGA
>NW_012291534.1:0-4144 GCF_000151885.1 Dipodomys ordii | reverse complement strand
TGCTGTGTCCTCGCTGTGTCGCACGCTGTGTCCCGCTGTGTCCCGCTGTGTCCTCACTGTGTCACCCGCTGTCTCCCCCTTTGTCCCACGCTGTGTCCCGCTGTGTCCTCGCTGTGTCCCACTCTGTGTCCCACTGTGTCACCGCTGTGTCCCCAGCTATGTCCCGCTATGTCCCGCTGTTTCCTCCACTGTGTCCCACTGTGTCCCGCTGTGTCACCCGCTGTGTCCCGCTGTGTCCCGTTGTGTCCCCCGCTGTGTCCCCCTGTGTCTTCGCTGTGTCTGCCTCTGTCTCCCGCTCTGTCCCCCGTTCTGTCCCCCGCTGTGTCCCTTGCTTTGTCCCCGCTGTGTCCCGATGTGTCCCGCTGTGTCCCCCACTGTGATCCATTGTGTCCCCAGCTGTGTATCCCGCTGTGTAATGCTGTGTGCCCACTGTATTGACGCTTTGTCCCGCTGGGTCCCGCTGTGTCCTCGCTGTATTCCCCGTTGTGTCCCGCTGTGTCCCCGGCTGTGTCCCCCTCTGTGTCCCGCTGTGTCTCCCGCTGTGTCTTCGCTGTGTTCCCCGCTGTGTCCTGCTGTGTCCCCCCTCTGTCCCCCGCTGTGTGCCTGCTGTGTCCCGCTATGTAATCCGTTGTGTCCAGCTGTGTCAGCGCTGTGTCCCGCTGTGTCCCCTCTCTGTCTCCGCTGTCCCCCGCTGTGTCCCCCGCTGTGTCCCGCTGTGTCCCTCGCTTTGTCCCACTGTGTCCCCACAGTGTCCCCGCTGTGTTGTGCTGTGTCACACTGTGTCCCATGGTGTCCCGCTTTGTCCCCTGCTGTGTCCCCCGCTGAGTCCCCTCTGTGTCGCCTCTGTGTCATGCTGTGTCCCCGGTGTGTCCCGCTTCGTCCCGCTGTGTACTGCTGTGTCCCCCGCTGAGTCCCGCTGTGTTCCCGCTGTGTCCTAATGTGTCCTCGATGTGTCCCCCGCTGTGTCACGCTGTTTCCTCCCTGTGTTCCCCGCTGTGTCCAGCTATGTCCTGGCTGTGTCCCCTGCTGTGTCCCGATTTGTCCCCCCTGTGTCCCCCGCTGTGTCCTGCTGTGTCCTGCGCTGTTTCCTGCTGTGTCCCCTGCTGTGTCCCCGCTGTGTCACGCTGGGTTCTGCGATGTCCAGCTGTATGCTCGCTGTGTCTCCCTCAGAGTCCCGCTGTGTCCTGGCTGTGTCCCCCGCTGTGTGCCGCTGAGTCCCGCGCTGTGTCCTCGCTGTATCGACGCTGTGTCCCGCTGTGTCCCGCTGTGTCCTCGCTATGTCCCCCGCTGTGTCCCGCTGTGTCCCCGCTGTGTCCCCTGTTGTGTCCCACTGTGTCCCGCTGTGTACCCCGCTGTGTCCCGCTAGGTTCCCGCATTGTCCATGCTGTTTCTCGTTGTGTCCCGCTGTGTTCCGTGGTGTCCGGGATCCCCGCTGTGTCCCCGCTGTGTCTCGCTGTGTCCTCCCTGTGTCCCCCCTGTCTCCCGCTCTGTCCCCTGCTGTGTATCACACTTTGTCCCATCTGTGTCCCACTGTGCCCCGCTGTGTCCCGCTGTGTCCCCCACTGTGCCCCTTTGTGTCCCCAGCTGTGTAACCCGCTCTGTAACGCTGTTTCCACGCTGTATCGACGCTGTGTCCCGCTGTGTCCCCCGCTGTGTCCTGCTGTGTCCCGCTGTGTCGCGCTGTGTCCCTGCTGTGAACCTCAGTGTCCCGGTGTGTCCCCGCTGTGTCCCGCTGTGTCCTCGCTGTGTCCCACCCTGTGTTCCGCTGGGTCCTCAATGTGTCCCCTGCTGTGTCCTGCTGTGTCCCCCGCTGTGTCCAGTTGTGTCTCACGGTGTCCCCCGCTGTGTCCCTGCTGTGTCCCTGCTGTGTCACCACTGTGTCACGCTGTGTCCTGCTGTGTCCTCGCTGAGTCGCACGCTGTGTCCCGCTGTGTCCCGCTGTGTCCTCACTGTGTCACCCGCTGTCTCCCCCTTTGTCCCACGCTGTGTCCCGCTGTGTCCTCGCTGTGTCCCACTCTGTGTCCCACTGTGTCACCGCTGTGTCCCCAGCTGTGTCCCGCTATGTCCCGCTGTTTCCTCCACTGTGTCCCGCTGTGTCCCGCTGTGTCACCCGCTGTGTCCCGCTGTGTCCCGTTGTGTCCCCCGCTGTGTCCCGCTGTGTCTTCGCTGTGTCTGCCTCTGTCTCCCGCTCTGTCCCCCGTTCTGTCCCCCGCTGTGTCCCTTGCTTTGTCCCCGCTGTGTCCCGATGTGTCCCGCTGTGTCCCCCACTGTGATCCATTGTGTCCCCAGCTGTGTATCCCGCTGTGTAACGCTGTGTGCCCACTGTATTGACGCTGTGTCCTCGCTGTATTCCCCGTTGTGTCCCGCTGTGTCCCCGGCTGTGTCCCCCTCTTTGTCCCGCTGTGTCTCCCGCTGTGTCTTCGCTGTGTTCCCCGCTGTGTCCTGCTGTGTCCCCCTTCTGTCCCCCGCTGTATGCCCGCTGTGTCCCGCTATGTAATCCGTTGTGTCCAGCTGTGTCAGCGCTGTGTCTCGCTGTGTCCCCTCTCTGTCTCCGCTGTCCCCCGCTGTGTCCCCCGCTGTGTCCCGCTGTGTCCATCGCTTTGTCCCACTGTGTCCCCGCAGTGTCCCCGCTGTGTTGTGCTGTGTCACACTGTGTCCCATGGTGTCCCGCTTTGTCCCCTGCTGTGTCCTCCGCTGAGTCCCCTCTGTGTCGCCTCTGTGTCATGCTGTGTCCCCGGTGTGTCCCGCTTCGTCCCGCTGTGTACTGCTGTGTCCCCCGCTGAGTCCCGCTGTGTTCCCGCTGTGTCCTAATGTGTCCTCGATGTGTCCCCCGCTGTGTCACGCTGTTTCCTCCCTGTGTTCCCCGCTGTGTCCAGCTATGTCCTGGCTGTGTCCCCTGCTGTGTCCCGATTTGTCCCCCCTGTGTCCCCCGCTGTGTCCCGCTGTGTCCTGCGCTGTTTCCTGCTGTGTCCCCTGCTGTGTCCCCGCTGTGTCACGCTGTGTTCTGCGATGTTCAGCTGTATGCTCGCTGTGTCTCCCTCAGTGTCCCGCTGTGTCCTTGCTGTGTCCCCCGCTGTGTGCCGCTGAGTCCCGCGCTGTGTCCTCGCTGTATCGACGCTGTGTCCCGCTGTGTCCCGCTGTGTCCTCGCTATGTCCCCCGCTGTGTCCCGCTGTGTCCCCGCTGTGTCCCCTGTGACCCCCGCTGTGTCCCGCTGTGTCCCACTGTGTACACCGCTGTGTCCCGCTATGTTTCCGCATTGTCCACGCTGTGTCCCCCTTTGTATCGCTGTGACCCCGCTGTGTCCCGCTGTGTCCCCGCTGTGTCCTTCACTATCCCCCGCTGTGTCCTGCTGTGTCCCCGAAATGTCCCCGCTCTGTCCCGCTGTGTACCCCTGTGTTCCGTGATGTCCCGCTTTGTCCCCTGCTGTGTCCCCCGCTAAACCCTGCAGTGTCCCCGCTGTGTTCCAATGTGACCTCCCTGTGTCCTCCGGTGTAACCCGCTCTGTCCCCCTCTATGTCACTCTGTGTCCCCGATGTGACCCGCTGTGACCTCCCTGTGTCCAGTACTGTGTTCCGCACTGTCCTCCGCTGTCTCCCTCAGTGTCCATGTGTGTCCCCCACTGTATCGACGCTGTGTCCTGCTGGGTCCCGCTGGGTCCTTGCTGTGTTCCCCGCTGTGTCCCGCTGTGTCCCCCGGTGTGCCCCGCAGTGTCCCGCAGTGTCCCGCACTGTGTCCCCGCTGTTTCCCCCGCTGTGTCCCGCTGTGTCCCCGCTGTGTCCCACTGTGTCTGGCTGTGTTTACCGCTGTGTCCCTGCTGTGTCCCCAGTGTGTCCCGCTGTGACCACCTTTGTCCCTCTGTGTCTCCCCCTGCGTCCCCGCTGTTTCCCCGCTGGGTCCCGCTGGGTCCCCACTGTGTCCCGCTCTGTCCCCCGCTATGTCCCCCGCTTTGTCCCCACTGTGTCCCGCTGTGTCCTGCTGTGTACCCCGCTGTGTACCCCGCTGTGTCCCTATGTGTCAACTGCTGTGTACCCGCTGTGTCCCATTGTGTCCCCCTCTGTCCCACGCTGTGACCCGCTGTGTCCTCGCTGTGAACCCCGTTGTGTCCCGAGGTGTCCCCCTCTGTGTCCCGCTGTGTCCACTGTG
>NW_012291533.1:0-2014 GCF_000151885.1 Dipodomys ordii | reverse complement strand
TCATCCCGCAGTGTCCCCCACTGAGTCTCGCTGTGTCCCCACTGTGTCCTCCTTTGTCCTCGCTGTGTCCCCCGCTGTGTCCCGCTATGTCTCCCCCTGGTCCTCCGTTTTGTCCCCGCTGTGTCCCGCTGTGTCCCTAGATCTGTCCCCCTCTGTGTCGCGCTGTGTCCCCTGCTGTGTCCTGCTGTGTCCCCCGCTGTGTCCCGCTGTGTCCCCGCAGTTTCCCCGCTGTGTCCCGCTGTGTCCCGTGGTGTCCCGCTTTGACCCCGCTGTGTCCCCCGCTTTGTCCCCGCTGTGCCCCGTTGTGTCCCGCTGTGTCCTGCTGTGTCCACCACTGAGTTCCTTTGTGTCCCCAGCTGTGTACTCTGCTGTGTAATGCTGTGTCCCCACTGTATTGAGGCTGTGTCCCGTTGGGTTCCGCTGTGTCCTCGCTGTGTTCCCCGTTGTGTCCCGCTGTGTCCCCGGCTGTGTCCCCCGCTGTGTCCCGCTGTGTCTCCCCTCTTTCCAACATTGTGTCCGGCTGTGTCCCTCTCTGTCTCCAGCTGTATCCCCTGCTCTGTCCCACTGTGTCCCCCACTGTGTCCCTGCTGTGTCCCCGCTGTGTCCCACTGTATACCCCTGTTTCCCCCGCTGAGACCCGCTTTGTTCCCACTGTGTCCCGCTGTGACCTCGCTGTGTCCCCCGCTTTGTCCCGCTTTGTCCCGCTGTGACCCTGCTGAGTCCCGCTGTGTCCCCGCTGTGTCCGGCTTTGTCGTCGCTTTGTCCCCCGCTGTGTCCCGCTTTGTCGCCCCGTGTCCCCTGCTGTGTCCTGCTGTGTCCCCCGCTGTGTCCCGCTGTGTCCCCTGCTGTGTCCCTGCTGTGTCCCGCTGTGTTCCGCAGTGTCCCGCATTGTCCTCGCTGTGTCCCCGGCTGTGTCCCTTTGTGTCCCCAGCTGTGTACCCCGCTGTGTCCCGCTGGGTCCCGGCTGTTTCGACGCTGTGTCCCGCTGGGTCCCGCGGTGTCCTCGCTGTGTTTACCGCTATGTCCCACGCTGTGTCCCGCTGTGTCCCGCTGTGTACTGCTGTTTCCCCTGCTAAGTCTTGCTGTGTCCCCGCTGTATCCCAATATGTCCTCCCTGTGTTCCCCGCTGTGTCCCGCTGTGTCCCCCACTTTGTCCCCTGCTGTGTCCTCGCTGTGTCACCGGCTGTGTCCCGCTGTGTCCTCGCTGGGTCCCGCTCGGTCCCTGCTGTGTCCTGCTGTATCCCGCTGTGTACTTTGTTGTGTCCAGCTGTGTCACCGCTGTGTCTCACTGTGTCCCCTCTCTGACTCCACTGTCCCCCTCTGTGTCCCAGCTGTGTCCCGCTGTGTCCCGCTGTGTCCCCAGCTTTGTCCCGCTGTGTCCCCGCAGTGTCCCCGCTGTGTCCTGCTGTGTCACACTGTGTCCCATGGTGTCCCGCTTTGTCCCCCGCTGTGTCCCCCGCTGAGTCCCCTCTGTGTCCCCCGCTGTCTCCCGCTTTGTCCCATGCTGTGTCCAGCTGTGTCCCTCTGTGTCCTCGCTGTGTCCCCCGCTGTGTCCCACTGTGTCCCAACCTGTGTCCCGCTGTGTCACCCGCTGTGTCCCGCTGTGTCCTCGCTGGGTCCCCCGATGTGTCCCGTTGTGTCTCCCTCTCTTTCCCGCTC
Source organism: Dipodomys ordii (assembly GCF_000151885.1). Taxonomy (NCBI): domain Eukaryota; kingdom Metazoa; phylum Chordata; class Mammalia; order Rodentia; family Heteromyidae; genus Dipodomys; species Dipodomys ordii. Next base: position 355 of record NW_012291533.1, on the reverse strand, counting down.
TGTCCCGCTGTGTCCCGCTAGGTCCCTGCTGTGTCCTGCTGTATCCCGCTGTGTACTTTGTTGTGTCCAGCTGTGTCACCGCTGTGTCTCGCTGTGTCCCCTCTCTGACTCTACTGTCCCCCTCTGTGTCCCAGCTGTGTCCCGCTGTGTCCCGCTGTGTCCCCGGCTTTGTCGCGCTGTGTCCCCGCAGTGTCCCCGCTGTGTCCCGCTGTGTCACACTGTGTCCCATGTTGTCCCGCTTTGTCCCCGGCTGTGTCCCCGGCTGAGTCCCTTCTGTGTCCCCCGCTGTCTCCCGCTTTGTCCCATGACATGTGTCCCGCTGTGTCCCTCTGTGTCCTCGCTGTGTCCCCCGCTG
>NW_012291532.1:0-2968 GCF_000151885.1 Dipodomys ordii | reverse complement strand
GTCACACTGTGTCCCATGGTGTCCCGCTTTGTCCCCCGCTGTGTCCCCCGCTGAGTCCCCTCTGTGTCGCCGCTGTGTCCCGCTGTGTCCTCGCTGTGTCCCCCGCTGTCTCCCGCTTTGTCCCAGTCTGTGTCCCGCTGTGTCCCTCTGTGTCCTCGCTTTGTCCTCCGCTGTGTCCCCGCTGTGTCCCAACCTGTGTCCCGCTGTGTACCCCGCTGTGTCCCGCTATGTTCCCGCAGTGTCCCCGTTGTATCCCGCTGTGTCCTTGCTGTGTCCCCCGCTGTTTCCCGCTGTTTCCCCAGCTGTGTACCCCGCTGTTTCCCACTGTGTCCCCGCTGTATTGACGCTGTGTCCCGCTGTGTCTTCCCTGTGTTCCCCGCTGTGTCCCCCGTTGTGTCCCACTGTGTACGCGCTGTGTCCCCTGCTGTGTCCCCCGCTGTTTCCCGCTGTGTCCCCGGTGTGTCCCAACCTGTGTACGCGCTGTGTACCCCGCTGTGTCCCGCTATGTTCCCGCAGTGTCCCCGCTGTGTCCCGCTGTGTCCCGTTGTTTCCACAGCTGTGTACCCCGCTGTGTCCCACTGTGTCCCCGCTGTATCGACGCTGTGTCCCGCTGGGTCCCACTGTGCCCTCCCTGTATTCCCCGCTGTGTTCCGTTGTGTCCCCCTCTGTGTCCTGCTGTGTCTACTGCTGTGTCCCCGCTGTGTCCCGCTGTGTCCTCGCTGTGTCCCCCGCTGTGTCCTGCTGTGTCCCCCCCTGTGTCTCCCGCTTTGTCCCGCCGTGTCCCTCTGTGTCCCCTACTGTATCCCCAGCTCTGTCCCACTGTTTCCCCGCTGTGTCCCCGCTGCGTACCCGCTGTGTCCCTCTGTGTCCCGTTGTGTCCCCGCTGAGTCCCGCTGTGTCCCCGCTGTGTCCCACTATGTCCTTGCTGTGTCACCCGCTGTGTCCCGCTTTGTACCCCCTGTGTCCCACGCTGTGTCCCGCTGTGTCCCACTGTGTCCCGCTGTGACCCTGCTGATTCCCGCTGTGTCCCTCTGTGTTCCGCAGTGTCCCGCTGTGTCCTCGCTGTGTCTCCCGCAGTGTCCCGCAGTGTCCTCGCTGTGTCCCCCCTGTGTCCTGCTTTGTCCCCCGCTGTGTCCCGCTGTGTACCCCTCTGTGTCCCCCGCTGTGTCCCACTGTGTCCCCCGCTGTGTCCCGCTGTGTCCCGCTCTGTCCCCCGCTGTGTCCCTGCTGTTTCCCACTGTGTCCCGATGTGTACTGCTGTGTCCCCCGCTGAGTCCTGCTGTGTCCCGGCTGTGTCCCAATATGTCCTCACTGTGTTCCCCACTGTGTCCCGCTGTGTCTCCCCTGTGTCCCCCGCTGTGTTCTGCTGTGTCCCTCTGTGTCCTCTGCTGTGTCCCATGATCTGTCTCATACTGTCCCCTGCTGTGTCCCGCTGTGTCCCGCTGTGAACTGCTGTGTCCCCCGCTCAGTCCCGCTGTGTCCCTGCTGTGTCCCAGTGTGTCCTCGCTGTGTCCCCCGCTGTGTCCCACTGTGTCTCCCCTGTGTCCCCCGCTGTGTCCCGCTGTGTCTACTACTGTGTCCCCGCTGTGTCCCGCTGTGTCCCCCGCTGTGTCCCGCTGTGTCGTCGCTGTGTCCCCTGCTGTGTCCCACTGTGTTCACGCTGTGACCCGCTGTGTCCTCGCTGTGTCCCCCGCTGTCTCCCGCTTTGTCACACGCTGTGTCCCGCTGTGTCCTCACTCTGTCCCACACTGTGCCCCACTGTGTCACCGCTGTGTCCCTCGTTGTGTCTCGCTGTGTACCGCTCTGTCCCCCTCTGTGTCCCTGCTGTGCCCCGCTGTGTCCCGCTGTGTACTGCAGTGTCCTCCGCTGAGTCCCGATGTGTCCCCGCTGTGTCCCAATGTGTCCTCTCTGTTTCCCCCGCTGTGTCCTGCTGTGTCCTCCCTGTGTTCCCCGCTGTGTCCCGCTGTGTCCCTCTGTGTCCTCTGCTGTGTCCCCTGCTCTGTCTCACTGTGTCCCCCGATGTGTCATGCTGTGTCCCGCTGTGAACTGCTGTGTCCCCCGCTGAGTCCCGCTGTGTCCCCGCTGAGTCCCGCTGTGTCCCCGCTGTGTCCCAATGTGTCCTCGCTTTGTCCCCCTCTGTGTCCCGCTTTGTCCCCTTGTGTCCCGCGCTGTTTCCCGCTGTGTCCGCCTCTGTCTCCCGCTCTGTCCCCCGCTGTGTCTCACGCTTTGTCCCCGCTGTGTCCGGCTGTGTCACCCGCTGTGTCCCGCTGTGTCCCGCTTTGTCCCCTTGTGTCCCCCGCTGTTTCCCGCTGTGTCCGCCTCTGTCTCTCACTCTGTCCTCCGCTGTATCCTCGCTGTGTCCTCTGATGTGTCCGGCTGTGTCCCCCGCTGTGCCCCGCTTTGTCCCGCTGTGTCCCGCTGCGTTTCCTGCTGAGTCCCACTGTGTACCCCTCTGTGTCCCCCGCAGTGTCCCGCTGTGTACCTGTGTCCTCGCTGTGTCCCCCGCTGTGTCCTGCTCTGTTCCTCGCTGTGTTTCCCGCTTTGTCCCAGCTGTGCCCTGCTGTGTCCCGCTGTGTCCCGCTGTGTCCCGCTGTGTCCTCGCTGTGTCCCACGCTGTGTTCCGCTGTGTCCTCGCTGTGTCCCCCGCTGTGTAACGTTGTGTCCCCAGCTGTGTACACCGCTGTGTCCTGCTGTGTCCCCACTGTATCGACGCTGTGTCCCGCTGGGTCCCGCTGTATCCTCGCTGTGTTCCCCACTGTGTCCCGCTGTGTACCCCTCTGTGTCCTCCTCTGTGTCTCGCTATGTCCCCCACTGTGTCCCGCTGTGTCCCGCTGTGTCCACCGCTGTGTCCCCGCTGTATCAACGCTGTGTCCCGCTGTGTCCCTCTGTGTCCTCGCTATGTCCCCTGCTATGTCCCGCTGTGTCCCCGCTGTGTCCCCTGTTGTGTCCTGCTGTGTCCCGCTGTGTC
>NW_012291531.1:0-9127 GCF_000151885.1 Dipodomys ordii | reverse complement strand
GAAGAAGAAGAAGAAGAAGAAGAAGAAGAAGATTGAAGAAGAAGAAGAAGAAGAAGAAGAAGAAGAAGAAGAAGAAGAAGAAGAAGGAGAATGAGAAGGAGAAGGAGAAGGAGAAGCATAAGGAGAAGAAGTAGAAGCAGAAGAAGCAGAAGCAGGAGAAGCAGAAGCAGAAGAAAAGGATAAGCATAAGAAGCAGAATCAGAGGGAGAAGCAGAAGAAGGACAAGGAGCAGCAGGAGAAGCAGAAGGAGAAGCAGAAGGAGAAGTAGAAGAAGGAGAAGCAGAAGCAGAAGAAGAAGCAGAAGAAGAAGAAGAAGAAGAAGAAGAAGAAGAAGAAGAAGAAGAAGAAGAAGAAGAAGAAGAAGAAGAAGAAGAAGAAGAAGAAAGAAGAAGAAGAAGAAGAAGAAGAAGAAGAAGAAGAAGAAGAAGAAGAAGAAGAAGAAGAAGAAGAAGAAGAAGAAGAAGAAGAAGAAGAAGAAGCAGTAGAAGCATAAGAAGCAGAAGCAGGAGAAGCAGAACCAGAAGAAAAAGAAGAAGCATAAGAAGCAGAAGCAGAGGGAGAAACAGAAGAAGGAGAAGGAGCAGCAGAAGGTGAAGCAGAAGGAGATGCTGAAGCAGAAAGAGAAGCAGAAATAGAAGGAGAAGAAGAAGGAGAAGTTGGAGAATCAGAAGAAGCAGAAGCAGAAAGAGAAGCAGAAGAAGGAGAAGGAGAAGCAGAAGGAGAAGGACAAGCAGGAGAAGCAGAAGAAGCAGAAGCGGGAGAAGAAGAAGAAGAAGAAGAAACAGAAGAAGGAGAAGGAGCAGAAGGAGAAGCAGAAGCAGAAGGAGAAGCAGAAAGAGAAGCAGAAGAAGCAGAAGAAGCAGTAGCAGAAGAAGCAGAAGCAGAAGAAACAGAAGAAGCCGAAGAATCAGAAGGAGAACCTGAAGCAGAAGGAGAAGCAGAAGCAGCAGAAGATGGAAAAGCAGAAGCAGAAGAAACCGAACAAGCAGAAGAAGCAGAAGCAGAACGAGAAGCAGAAGAAGAAGGAGAAATAGAAGGATTAGGAGTAGGAGGACCAGAAGCAGAATAAGAAGCAGAAAGAGAAGCAGAAGGAGAAGCAGAAGGAGAAACAGAAGAAGGAGAAGCAGGAGAAGAAGAAGCAGAAGCAGAATGAGAAGCACAAGAAGAAATTGAAGGAGAAGGAGAATGAGACGGAGAAGCAGAAGGAGAAGTAGGAGAAGCAGAAGAAGCAGCAGGAGAAGCAGAAACAGAAGAAACAGAAGGAAAAGAGCAGAAACAGAAGGAGAAGGAGAAGCTGAAGCAGAAGAAGAAGAAACAGAAAAAGCAGAAGAAGCAGAAGAAAAAGCAGCAGGAGAAGCAGAAGAAGAAGAAGGAGAAGGAGAAAGAGAAGGATTAGGAGTAGGAGAAACAGAAGGATAAGCAGAAGCAGAAAGAGAAGGAGAAGGAGAAGCAGGAGAAGCAGAAGAAGCAGAAGCAGGAGAAGCAGAAGCAGAATGAAAAGCAGAAGAAGGAGAAATTGAAACAGAAGAAGATGCAAAAGGAGAAGCAGAAGCAGAAGCAGAATTAGAAGCAGAAGAAGGAGAAGCAGAAGGAGAAGCATAAAGAGAAACAGAAGGAGAAGCAGGAGAACAGAAGCAGGAGAAGCAGAATCAAAAGAAATAGAAGTAGGATAAAAAGCAGAAGCAGAAAGAGAAGCAGAAACAGAAGGAGAAGCAGAAATAGAAGCTGAAGAAGCAGAAGCTGAACCTGAAGCAGAAGGAGAAGCAGGAGAAGCAGAAGAAGCAGAATCTGGAGAAGAAGGAGAACCAGAAGGAGAAGCAGAAGCAGAAAGAGAAGCAAAAGCAGAAGGAGAAGCAGAAAGAGAAGCAGTAGGAATAGCAGAATAACGAGAAGGAGAAACAGAAGGAGAAGAAGAATGAGAAGCAGAAGGAGAAGCAGGAAAAACAGAAGAAGCAGAAACAGACGGAGAAGCAGAAGAAGGAGAAGCAGAAGAAGAAGCAGAAGGAAAAGCACAAGCAGAAGGAGATGCAGAAGGAGTAGCAGGAGAAGCAGAAGAAGCAGAAGCAGAAGGAGAAGAAGAAGGAGAAGAAGCAGAATCAGAAGAAGCAGAAGGAGAAGTAGAAAGAGAAGCAGACGAAGAGAAGCAGAACGAGAAGCAGGAGAAGCAGAAGAAGCAGAGCGTGAGAAGCAGAAGCAAAAGAATCAGAAGAAATAGAAGGACCAGAAGCAGAAGGAGAAGCAGAAGCAGAAGGAGAAGCAGAAAGAGAAGCAGGAGAAGCAGAAGAAGCAGGAGAAGCAGAAGCAGAAGAAACAGGAGAAGCCGAAGAAGCAGAAGCAGAATCTGAAGCAGAAGGAGAAACAGAAGAAGCACAATCTGAAGCAGAAGCAGAAGAAACAGAAATAGTAGAATAAGCAGAAGCAGAAGCAGCAGGAGAAGCAGAAGAAGAAGATGGAGAAGGCGAAAGAGGAAGATTAGGAGTAGGAGAAGCAAAAGGATAAGCAGAAGCAGAAAGAGACGCAGAAGGAGAAGCAGCAAGAGAAGCAGGAGAAGCAGAAGAAACAGAAGGCGCAGAAGCAGAATGAGAAGCAGAAGGAGAAATTGAAGCAGAAGCAGAAGCAGAAGGAGAAACAGAAGCAGAAGGAGAAGCAGAAGAAGGAGAAGGAGAAGGAGAAGGAGAAAGAGAAGCCGAACGAGAAGCAGGAGAAGCAGAAGCAGGAGAAGCAGAAACAGAAGAAGGAGAAGAAACAGAAGGAGAAGCAGAAACAGAAGGAAAAGCAGAAAGAGAAGGAGGAGAAGCAGAAGAAGCAGCAGCAGGAGAAGCAGAAGCAGAAGAAACAGAAGCAGAACCTGAAGCAGAAAGAGAAGCAGGAGAAGCAGAATCTGGAGAAGCAGAAGGAGAAGCAGAAGCAGAAAGAGAAGCAAAAGCAGAAGGAGAAGCAGAACTAGAAGCAGAAGAAACAGAAGAAGCAGAGGCAGTAGCAGAAGAAGCAGAAGATGCAGAAGCAGAAGGAGAAGCAGAAGGAAAAGCAGAAGAACGAGAAGGTGAAGGAGAAGGAGAAACAGAAGGAGAAGCAGAAAGAGAAGCAGAAGAAGGAGCAGGAGAAGGAAAAGCAGCAGGAGAAGCAGAAAGAGCAGCAGAAGGAGGAGCAGGAGATGCAGAAACAGGAGAAGCATAAGCAGAACAAACAAGAGAAGGACAAGAAGCAGAAGCAGAAGGAGAAGCAGATACAGAAGGAGAAGCAGAAAGAGAAGGAGGGGAAGCAGAAGAAGCTGAAGCAGGAGAAGCAGAAGCATAAGAATGTGAAGAAGCAGAAGGAGAACCTGAAGCAGAAGGAGAAGCAGGAGAAGCAGAAGAAGCAGAATCTGGAGAAGCAGAAGGAGAAGCAGAAGGAGAAGCAGAAGCAGAAAGAGAATCAAAAGCAGAAGGAGAAGCAGAAGAAACAGAAGAAGTAGAAGCAGTGGCAGTTGTAGCAGAAGCAGAACGAGAAGCAGAAGGAAAAGCAGAAGAACAAGAAAGAGAAGGTAAACAGAAGGAGAAGCAGTAGGAGAATATGAAGGAAGAGCAGAAGAAGGAAAAGGAGAAGCAGAAGCAGAAGAAGATGCAGAAGGAGAAGCAGAAGAAGCAGAAGCAGAAGGAGAAGAAGGAAAAGCAGAAGAAGCAGAAGCAAAAGGAGAAGCAAAAGAAGGAGAAGGAGAAGCAGAGGCAGAAGAAGAAGCATAAGGACAAGCACAAGCAGAAGGAGATGCAGAAGGAGAAGCAGGAGAAGCAGAAGAAGCAGAAGATGAAGGAGAAGCAGAAGTAGGAGAAGGAGAAGGAGGAGAAGCAGAAGAAGCAGAAGATGAAGGAGAAGCAGAAGTAGGAGAAGGAGAAGGAGGAGAAGCAGAAACAGAAGGAGAAGCAGAAGCGGAATGAGAAGCAGAAAGAGAAGCAGGAGAAGCACAAGAAGCAGAAGCAGGAGAAGCCGAAAGAGAAGAAGCAGAAAAAGCAGAATCAGAATCAGAAGTAGAAGCAGAAGCAGAAGGAGAAGCAGCCGAAGAAGTAGAATCAGAAATTCAGGCAGGAGAAACAGAAGAAGCAGAAGCAGAAGCAGAAGGTGAAGCAAAAAGAGAAGGAGAAGGAGAAGGAGAAGTAGAAGAAGCAGCAGAAGGAGAAGCAGCAGAAGAAGCAGAAAAACAAGCAGGAGAAGCAGAAGCACAAAGAGAAGTAGAAGCAGAAGAAACAGAAGAAGAAGAAGAAGAAGCAGTAGAAGCATAAGAAGCAGAAGCAGGAGAAGCAGAAGCAGAAGATAAAGAAGAAGCATAAGAAGCAGAAGCAGAGTGAGAAACAGAAGAAGGAGAAGGAGCAGCAGAAGGTGAAGCAGAAGGAGATGCAGAAGCAGAAAGCGAAGCAGAAACAGAAGGAGAAGAAGAAGGAGAATTTGGAGAATCAGAAGAAGCAGAAGCAGAAGCAGAAAGACAAGGAGAAGAAGGAGAAGGAGAAGCAGAAGGAGAAGGACAAGCAGGAGAAGCAGAAGAAGCAGAAGCGGGAGACGCAGAACAAGAAGAAACAGAAGAAAGAGAAGGAGCAGAAGGAGAAGCAGAAGGAGAAGCAGCAGAAGAAGTAAAACCAGAAATTCAGGCAGCAGAAACAGAAGAAGCAGAAGCAGAAGGAGAAGCCAAAAGAGAAGCAGAAGGGGAAGTAGAAAAAACAGCAGAAGAAGCAGAAAAACAACAGGAGAAGCAGAAGCAGGAAGAGAAGTAGAAGCAGAAGAAGCAGAAGAAGAAGAAGAAGAAGAAGAAGAAGAAGCAGTAGAAGCATAAGAAGCAGAAGCAGGAGAAGCAGAACCAGAAGAAAAAGAAGAAGCATAAGAAGCAGAAGCAGAGGGAGAAACAGAAGAAGGAGAAGGAGCAGCAGAAGGTGAAGCAGAAGGAGATGCAGAAGCAGAAAGAGAAGCAGAAATAGAAGGAGAAGAAGAAGGAGAAGTTGGAGAATCAGAAGAAGCAGAAGCAGAAAGAGAAGCAGAAGAAGGAGAAGGAGAAGCAGAAGGAGAAGGACAAGCAGGAGAAGCAGAAGAAGCAGAAGCGGGAGACGCAGAAGAAGAAGAAACAGAAGAAAGAGAAGGAGCAGAAGGAGAAGCAGAAGCAGAAGGAGAAGCAGAAAGAGAAGCAGAAGAAGCAGAAGAAGCAGTAGCAGGAGAAGCAGAAGCAGAAGAAACAGAAGAAGCCCAAGAAGCAGAAGGAGAACCTGAAGCAGAAGGACAAGCAGAAGCAGCAGAAGCTGGAAAAGCAGAAGCAGAAGAAACAGAACAAGGAGAAGAAGCAGAAGCAGAAAGAGAAGCAGAAGAAGAAGAAGGAGAAAGAGAAGGAGTAGGAGTAGGAGGAGCAGAAGGAGAATCAGAAGCAGAAAGAGAAGCAGAAGGAGAAGCAGAAGGAGAAACAGAAGAAGCAGAAGTAGGAGAAGCAGAAGCAGAATGAGAATGAGAAGCACAAGAAGGAGAAATTGAAGTTGAAGGAGAATGAGACGGAGAAGCATAAGGAGAAGTAGGAGAAGCAGAAGAAGAAGAAGCAGGAGAAGGAGAAGCAGAAGAAACAGAAGAAGGAGAAGTGCAGAAGCAGAAGCAGACGGAGAAGCAGAAGCAAAAGGAGAAGCAGAAGAAGCAGAAGCTGAAGCAGAAGAAGAAGAAACAGAAAAAGCAGAAGAAGCAGAAGAAGAAGCAGCAGGAGAAGCAGAAGAAGAAGAAGGAGAAGGAGAAAGAGAAGGATTAGGAGTAGGAGAAACAGAAGGATAAGCAGAAGCAGAAAGAGAAGGAGAATGAGAAGGAGAAGCAGGAGAAGCAGAAGAAGCAGAAGCAGGAGAAGCAGAAGCAGAATGAAAAGCAGAAGAAGGAGAAATTGAAACAGAAGAAGATGCAGAAGGAGAAGCAGAAGCAGTAGTAGAAGCAGAAGAAGGAGAAGCAGAAGGAGAAGCATAAAGAGAAACAGAAGGAGAAGCAGGAGAAACAGAAGCAGGAGAAGCAGAATCAGAAGAAATAGAAGAAGGAGAAGAAGCAGAAGCAGAAAGAGAAGCAGAAACAGAAGGAGAAGCAGAAAAAGAAGCAGAAGAAGCCGAAGAAGCAAAAGCAGAACCTAAAGCAGAAGGAGAAGCAGGAGAAGCAGAAGAAGCAGAATCTGGAGAAGAAGAAGGAGAACCAGAAGGAGAACCAGAAGCAGAAAGAGAAGCAAAAGCAGAAGGAGAAGCAGAAGAAACAGAAGAAGCAGAATCAGTAGCAGAAGAAGCTGAAGATGCAGAAGCAGAAAGAGAAGCAGAAGGAATAGCAGAAGAATGAGAAGGAGAAATAGAAGGAGAAGCAGAAGGAGAAGCAGGAAAAGCAGAAGAAACAGAAGCAGACGGAGAAGCAGAAGAAGGAGAAGGAGAAGCCAGAGCAGAAGAAGAAGCAGAAGGAAAAGCACAAGCAGAAGGAGATGCAGAAGGAGAAGCAGGAAATGCAGAAGACGCAGAAGCAGAAGGAGAAGAAGAAGGAGAAGAATCAGAATCAGAAGAAGCAGAAGCAGAAATAGAAAGAGAAGCCGACGAAGAGAAGCAGAACGAGAAGCAGGAGAAGCAGAAGAAGCACAAGCGGGAGAAGCAGAAGAAGAAGAAACAGAACAAGGAGAAGGAGCAGAAGCAGGAGAAGCAGAAGGAGAAGCAGAAAGAGAAGCAGGAAAAGCAGAAGAAGCAGAAGCAGGAGAAGCAGAAGGAGAAGAAACAGGAGAAGGACAAGAAGCAGAAAGAGAAGCAGTAGAAGCAGAAGAGGCAGGAAAAGCAGAAGCAGAAGAAAGAGAAGAAGAAGAAGACGAAGAAGAAGAAGAAGCAGCAGCAGCATAAGGAGAAGCATAAGGAGAAGCATAAGGAGAAGTATAAGGAGAAGCAGTAGAAGGAGAAGAAGCAGAAGCAGGAGAAGCTGAAGCAGAAGAAAAAGAATAAGCAAATGAAGCAGAAGCAGAAGCAGTGAGAGAAGCAGAAGAAGGAGAAGGAGCAGCAGAAGGAGAAGCAGAAGCAGAAAGAGAAGCAGAAACAGAAGGAGAAGCAGGAGAATCAGAAGAAGCAGAAAGAGAAGGAGAAGAAGGAGAAGCAGAAGTAGAATCAGAAGAAACAGAAGAAGAAGAAGCAGAAGAAACAGAAGCAAAAGAAACAGAAGAAGGAGAAGAGCAGAAGCAGAAGCAGAAGGAGAAGCAGAAGCAGAAGGAGAAGCAGAAAGAGAAGCAGGAGAAGCAGAAGAAGCAGGAGAAGGAGAAGCAGAAGAAACAGGAGAAGCCGAAGAAGCAGAAGCAGAATCTGAAGCAGAAGGAGAAACAGAAGAAGCACAATCTGAAGAAGAAGCAGAATAAACAGAAAGAGTAGAATAAGCAGAAGCAGAAGCACCAGGAGAAGCAGAAGAAGAAGAAGGAGAAGGCGAAAGAGAAGGATTAGGAGTAGGAGAAGCAAAAGGATAAGCAGAAGCAGAAAGAGACGCAGAAGGAGAAGCAGCACGAGAAGTAGGAGAAGCAGGAGAAGCAGAAGCAAGAGAAGCAGAAGAAACAGAAGACGCAGAAGCAGAATGAGAAGCAGAAGGAGAAATTGAAGCAGAAGGAGAAGGAGAAGCAGAAGGAGAAGCAGAAGAAGGAGAAGGAGAAGCAGAAAGAGAAGCAGAAAGAGAAGCAGAAAGAGAAGCACAACGAGAAGCAGGAGAAGCAGAAGCAGGAGAAGCAGAAGCAGAAGAAACATAAGAAGGAGAAGAAGCAGAAGCAGAAGGAGAAGCAGAAACAGAAGAAAAAGCAGAAATAGAAGCAGGAGCAGCAGAAGAAGCAGCAGGAGGAGAAGCAGAAGCAGAAGAAGCCGTAGAAACAGAAGCAGAACCTGAAGCATAAGGAGATACAGGAGAAGCAGAAGAAACAGAATCTGGAGAAGCAGAAGGAGAAGCAGAAGCAGAAAGAGAAGCAAAAGCAGAAGGAGAAGCATAAGGAGAAGCAGAAGAAACAGAAGAAGCAGAGGCAGTAGCAGAAGATGTAGAAGCAGAAGGAGAAGCAGAAGAAGGAGCAGGAGAAGGAAAAGCAGCAGGAGAAGCAGAAAGAGAAGCAGAAGGAGAAGCAGGAGATGCAGAAACAGGAGAAGCAGAAGCAGAAGAAACAGGAGAAGGACAAGAAGCAGAAGGAGATGCAGAAACAGTAGGAGAAGCAGAAGGACAAGGAGGGAAAGCAGAAGAAGCAGAAGCAGAAGCAGAAGCAGAAGAAGAAGAAGAAGAAGAAGAAGAAGAAGAAGAAGAAGAAGAAGAAGAAGAAGAAGAAGAAGAAGAAGAAGAAGAAGAAGAAGAAGAAGAAGAAGAAGAAGAAGAAGAAGCAGAAGAAGAAGAAGAAGAAGAAGAAGAAGAAGAAGAAGAAGAAGAAGAAGAAGAAGAAGAAGCAGTAGAAGCATAAGAAGCAGAAGCAGGAGTATGCAGAACCAGAAGAAAAAGAAAAAGCATAAGAAGCAGAAGCAGAGGGAGAAATAGAAGAAGGAGAAGGAGCAGCAGAAGGTGAAGCAGAAGGAGATGCAGAAGCAGAAAGAGAAGCAGAAATAGAAGGAGAAGAAGAAGGAGAAGTTGGAGAATCAGAAGAAGCTGTATCAGAAAGATAATCAGAAGAAGGAGAAGGCGAAGCAGAAGGAGAAGGACAAGCAGGAGAAGCAGAAGAAGCAGAAGCGTGAGATGCAAAAGAAGACGATGAAGATCCAGAAGAAGGAGAAGGAGCAGAAGGAGAAGAAGAAGCAGAAGGAGAAGCTGAAAGAGAAGCAGAAGAAGCAGTAGCAGGAGAAGGAGAAACAGAAGAAAGAGAAGAAGCCGAAGAATCAGAAGGGGATCCTGAAGCAGAAGGCCATGCCCGGCTTATTTTTAACTGTTTTATTTATTTATATTTTGGTCTTTTCTTTTTTTTTTGGTAATAGGGATCAAACCCAGGACACTGTACTTGCTAGGCAAGCACTTTGCCACTGAGCTACATCCCAGCTCTCCACTAGTTGTATAGCACATTTTCCTAGAAGTCTTTTATTTTTGTTTTTGGGTCAGTCATGGGGCTTGAATTCTGGGCCCTCAGCTCTTCAGCTCAAGGTGAATGCTCTACCCTAGAAGTCTTAAGAGAAAATTGAGAGGCTAG
>NW_012291530.1:0-4061 GCF_000151885.1 Dipodomys ordii | reverse complement strand
ACACAGCCGGGGACACAGAGGGACACTGCGTGGTACACAGCAAGGACAAAGCGGGACACAGCGGGGGACACAGCGAGGACACAGCGGGACACAGCGGTGACACAGCGGGACACAGCTGGGGACACTGCGGGACACAGCGGACACAGCGGGGACACAGCAAGGACACAGCGGGGGACACAGCGGGACACAGCGGGGAACAAAGAGAGGACACAGCGGGACACAGTGTCGATAGAGCGGGGACACAGCGGGACACAGCGGTGACACAACGGGACTCAGCGGGGGACACTGCGGGACCCAGCGGGACCCAGCGGGGACACAGCAAGGACACAGCGGGGGACACAGCGGGACACAGCGGGACACAGCGGGGGACACAGTGAGTGACACAGCGGGGGACACAGCGGGACAGAGTGGGGAACACAGAGAGAGACACAGCAGGACCCAGCGAGACACAGCGTCGATACAGCAGGGTCACAGCGGGGTACACAGCTGTTGACACAACGGGACACAGTGGGGGACACAGCGGGACACAGCGGGACACAGCGGGGCACAGCGGGGACAAAACGGGAGACACAGTGGGGAACAGAGCAGGACACAGCGGGGGACACAGAAAGGACACAGTGGGGACACAGCGAGACTCAGCCGGGGACACAGCGGGGGACAAAGCGGGACACAGCGAGACACAGCGGGACACAGCGGGGTCACTGCGGGACACAGTGGGGGACAAAGCGGGACACAGCGGGACACAGCGGGACCGCATCGGGACACAGCGGGACACAGCGGGACACGGCGGGGGACACAGCGGGACACAGAGGGGGACACAGCGAGGACACAGCGGGACACAGAGGGACACAGCAGGGGACACAGCGAGGACACAGTCGGGGACAAAGTGGGGGAAACAGCTGGACACAGCGGGGAACACAGCGAGGACACATCGGGACCCAGCGGGACACAGCGTCGATACAGCGGAGACACAGTGTGACACAGCATGGTACAAAGCTGTGGACACAACGGGACACAGTGGGGGCACAGCGGGACACAGCGGGACGCAGTGGGACACAGCGGAACACAGCGGGACACAGTGGGGACAGAGCGGGACACAGTCGGACACAGCGGGACACAGCGGGGGACACAGCGGGAGACAAAGAGGGACACCACAGAACACAGCGGGACACAGCAGAAAACAGCAGTGACACTGCGGGGATACAGTGGGACACAGCGGGGGACACAGTGGAACACAGAGGGGGACAGAGTGGGACACAGTGGGGGACACAGCTGGACACAGCAGGGGAAACAGTGGGGGACACAGCGGGACACAGCGGGACACAGCGAGGACACAGCGGGACAGAGCGGGACACTGCAGGGCACAGCGGAGGACACAGCGGGACACAGCGGAGGACACAGTGAGGACACAACTGAACACAGAGTGGGACACAGTGAGGGCACAGCGGGACACAGCGGGACACAGCCAGGTCCCAGCAGTGGACACAGCGGGACACAGTGGGGGACACATTGGGACACAGCGGGGGACACATGGAGGACTCAGCGGGACAAAGCGGGGACACAACGGCGACTCACCGTGGGACACAGCGGGGGACAAAGCGTGGGACACATAGGGACACAGCGGGGGGACACAGTGGGGGACACGGCGGGACACAGCAGGGAACACAGCGAGGACACAGCGGGACCCAGCGGTACACAGCGTCGATACAGCGGGGACACAACGTTACACAGCGTGGTACAGAGCTGTGAACACAACGGGACACAGTGGGAGCACAGCGGGACACAGCGGGAAACAGTGGGACACAGCAGGGACAAAGCTTGAGACACAGCGGGGTACAGAGAGGGAGACAGCAGGGGACACAGCGAGGACACAGCGGGACACAGCGCTGACACTGCGGGGGACACAACGGGGGACACAGCGGGGGACACAGCCGGACACAGCGGGACACAGCGGGGGACACAGGGGGGACACAGCGGGACCCAGCGCGGGACACAGCGAGGACGCATTGGGACACAGTGGGGACAAAGCGGGACTCAGCGGGGGACACAGCAGTACACAGCGGGACACAGCGGAACACAGCGGGGGACACAGAGGGGTAAACAGCGGGACACAGCGGGGAACACAGCGAGGACACAGCGGGACCAAGAGGGACACAGCGTCCATACAGCGGGGACACAGTGGGACACAGCGGGGTACACAGCTGGGTACACAACGGGACACAGCGGGGGACACAGCGAGGACACAGCAGAACACAGCGTGGGAAACAACGAGGACACAGCGGGACACAGCGAGACACAGCGGGACACAGTGGGGACACAGCAGTAGACACAGCGGGACACAGCGAGGACACAGCGGGGACACAGCGGGGACACAGCGGCACCCAGCAGGACACAGCGGGGCACACAGCGGGACACAGCGGGACACAGCTTGGGACACAGCGGGAACACAGCAGGACACAGCGGGGGACACAGCGAGGATACAGCGGGACACAGCGGGACACAGCGTGGGACAAAGCGCGAGATAGCAGGGGACACAGCGAGGACACAGCGGGACACAGTGGCGACACATATAGGACTCAGCGGGGGACACAGTGTGGGACAGAGCGGGACACAGCGGGACCCAGCGGGGACAAAGCGTGTGACACAGCAGTGGACAGAGCAGGAGACAGAGGTGGACACAGCGAGGACACAGCGGGACACAGCGGGGACACAGAGGTGGCTCAGGGAGGCCACAACGGGGGACAAAGCGGGACACCACGGAACACAGCGGGACACAGGGTGAAACAGCGGTGAACCTGCGGGGACACAGCGGGACACAGCGGGGAACACAGCGGGACACAGCGGGGACACAGCGGGGACACTGCGGGACCCAGCAGGACACAGCGGGACACAGCAGGACACAGCGGGGGACACAGCGGGACACAGCGGGGGACACAGTGGGACACAGCGGGGACACAGAGGGGACTCAGCAGGGGACATATCGGGGGACAAATCGGGACACCACAGGACACAGTGGGACACAGCGGGACACAGCGGGGACACTGCGGGGACACAGCGGGACAAAGCCGGGGACCCAGCGGGACACAGCAGGACCCAGCGGGGAAACAGCGGGGACACAGTGGGACACAGCGAGGACACAGCGGGACACAGCGGGACACTGCGGGGCACAGCGAGGGACACAGCGGGACATAGCGGGGGACACAGGGAGGACACAGCGGAACACAGCATGGGACAAAGCGAGGACACAGCGGGAAACAGCGAGACACAGCGGGACCCAGCGGGGACCCAGCAGTGGACACAGCGGGACACAGCGGGGAACAAAGCGGGACACCACGGAACACAGCAGGACACAGCGTGAAACAGCGGTGAACCTGCGGGAACACAGCGGGACACAGCGGGGAACACAGCAGGGACACAGTGGGACACAGGAGGACACAGCGTGGGACAAAGCGGGAGACAGCGGAGGACACAGCGAGGACACAGCTGGACACAGCGGGGACACAGAGGGGACTCAGCAGGGGACATAGAGGGGAAAAACCGGGACACCACGGGACACAGAAGGACACAGCGGGACACAGCGGGGACACTGCGGGACACAGCCGGGGGACACAGCGGTGGACAATGGGGGAAAGAGAAGGGACACAGCGGGACACAGAGGGGACACAGCTGGACACAGAAGGGTACACAGTGGTGCACAGCGGACACACAACAGGGACAGAGCTGGACATAGAGGGACACAGAGGGGACAGAGTGTGACACAGCGGTACACAGCGGGACACAGCAGGGGACTCAGCGGGACACAGCGGGGGACACAGGGAGGACACAGCTGGACACTGAGGGAGACAGAGCGAGGACACAGCCGGACACAGTGAAACACAGCGTGACACAGTGGGGACACAGCAGGGGACACAGCGGAACATAGCAGGGGACACAGAAGGACACAGCGGGGTACACAGCAGGCACAAAGCGGGACATAGCGGGGGACACAGCGAGGACAAAGCGGTACACAGCGGTGACACAGCAGGACACAGCTGGGGACACTGCGGACACAGCGGACTGAT
>NW_012291529.1:0-2500 GCF_000151885.1 Dipodomys ordii | reverse complement strand
AGGATAAATTGAAGCAGAAGGAGAAGCAGAAGAAGAAGGAGAAGGAGAGGGAGAAGCAGAAAGAGAAGCTGAACGAGAAGCAGGACAAGCAGCAGCAGGAGAACAGAAGCAGAAGAAACAGAAGAAGGAGAATAAGCAGAAGCAGAAGGAAAAGCAGAAACAGAAGGAAAAGCAGAAGGAGAAGCAGGAGAAGCAGAAGAAGAAGCCGCAGGAGAAGGAGAAGCAGAAGAATCCGAAGAAGCAGAAGCAGAACTTGAAGCAGAAGGAGAAGCAGGAGAAGGAGAAGAAGCAGAATCTGGAGAAGCAGAAGGAGAAGCAGAAGCAGAAAGAGAAGCAAAAGCAGAAGGAGAAGCAGAAGGACAAGCAGAAGGAGAAGGAGAAGAAACAGAAGAAGCAGACGAAGTAGCAGAAGCAGCAGAAGATGCAGAATCAGAAGGAGAAGCAGAAGGAAAAGCAGAAGAACGAGAAGGAAAACGAGAAGGAGAAACAGAAGGAGAAGCAGAAATAGAAGCAGAAGAAGGAGCAGGAGAAGGAGAAGCAACAGGAGAAGCAGAAAGAGCAGCAGAAGTAGAAGCAGGAGAAGCAGAAACAGGAGAAGCATAAGCAGAAGAAACAGGAGAAGGACAAGAAGGAGAAGCAGAAATAGAAGGAAAAGCAGAAGGAGAAGCAGAAGAAGCAGCAGCAGGAGAATCAGAAGCAGAAGAAGACGAAGAAGCAGAAGCAGAACCTGAAGCAGAAGGAGAAGCAGGAGAAGGAGAAGAAGCAGAATCTGGAGAAGCAGAAGGAGAAGCAGAAGCAGAAAGAGAAGCAAAAGCAGAAGGAGAAGCAGAAGGAGAAGTAGAAGAAACAGAAGAAGCAGAAGCAGTAGCAGAAGCAGCAGAAGATGCAGAAGCAGAAGGAAAAGCAGAAGAACGAGAAGGAGAAGGAGAAGGAGAAACAGAAGGAGAAGCAGAAAGAGAACCAGAAGAAGGAGCAGGAGAAGGAAAAGCAACAGGAGAAGCAGAAAGGGCAGCAGAAGGAGAAACAGGAGAAGCAGAAACAGGAGAAGCAGAAGCATAAGAATCCGAAGAAGAAGAAGTAGAACCTGAAGCAGAAGGAGAAGCATGAGAAGCAGTAGAAGCAGAATCTGGAGAAGCAGAATGAGAAGCAGAAGGAGAAGCAGAAGCAGAAAGAGAATCAAAAGCAGAAAGGGAAGCAGAAGATTCAGAAGAATTAGAAGCAGTAGCAGTTGTACCAGAAGCAGAAGGAGAAGCAGAAGGAAAAGCAGAAGAACGAGGAGAAGGAGAAACAGGAGAAGAAAAGGAGAAGCAAAAAGAGAAGCAGGTAAAGCAGAAGAAGAAGAAGCAGAAGGAGAAGCAGAAGAAGGAGAAGGAGAAGCAGAAGAAGATGCAGAAGGAGAAGCAGGAGAAGCAGAAGAAGCAGAAGCAGAAGAAGAAGCAGGAAAAGCAGAAGAAGCAGAAGCAAAAGGAGAAGCAAAAGAAGGAGAAGGAGAAGCAGAGGCAGAAGACGAAGCATAAGCACAAGCACAAGCAGAAGGAGATGCAGAAGGAGAAGAAGGAGAAGCAGAAGAATCAGAAGCTGAAGGAGAAGCAGAAGTAGGAGAAGGAGAAGGAGGAGAAGTAGAAGCAGAAGGACAAGCAGAAGCGGAATGAGAAGCAGAAAGAGAAGAAGGAGAAGCACAAGATGCAGAAGCAGGAGAAGCCGAAAGAGAAGAAGGAGAAGAAGCAGAAGTAGAAGCAGAAGTAGAAGAAGAAGCAGCAGACGAAGTAGAACCAGAATTTCAGGCAGGAGAAACAGAAGAAGCAGAAGCAGAAGGAGAAGCAAAAAGAGAAGCAGAAGGAGAAGTAGAAGAAGCAGTAGAAGGAGAAGCAGCAGAAGAAGCAGAAAATCAAGCAGGAGAAGCAGAAGCAGAAAGAGAAGTAGAAGCAGAAGAAGCAGAAGCAGTAGAAGCAGCAGAAGCAGAAGCAGAAGAAAAAAAGAAGCATAAGAAGCAGAAGCCGAAGCAGAGGGAGAAAAAGAAGAAGGAGAAGGAGCAGCAGAAGTTGAAGCAGAAGGAGATGCAGATGCAGAAAAAGAATCAGAAACAGAAGGAGAAGGAGAAGGAGAAGTTGGAGAATCAGAAGAAGCAGAAGCAGAAGCAGAAAGAGAAGCAGAAGAAGGAAAAGGAGAAGCAGAAGGAGAAGGAAAAGCAGGAGAAGCAGAAGAAGCAGAAGCGGGAGAAGCAGAAGAAGAAGAAGAAGAAGAAGAAGAAGAAGAAGAAGAAGAAGAAGAAGAAGAAGAAGAAGAAGAAGAAGAAACAGAAGAAGGAGAATGAGCAGAAGGAGAAGCAGAAGCAGAAGGAGAAGCAGAAAGAGAAGGAGGGGAAGCAGAAGAAGCAGAAGCAGGAAAAGCAGAAGCATAAGGATCCGAAGAAGCAGAAGCAGAACCTGAAGCAGAAGGAGAAGCAGGAAAAGCAATATCTGGAGAAGCAGAATGACAAGCTGAAGGAGAAGCAGAAGCA
>NW_012291528.1:0-5530 GCF_000151885.1 Dipodomys ordii | reverse complement strand
GAAGAAGAAGAAGAATAAGAAGAAGCATAAGGAGAAGCATAAGGAGAAGCATAAGGAGAAGCATAAGGAGAAGCATAAGGAGAAGCAGTAGATGCAGGAGAAGCAGAAGAAATAGAATAAGCAAAAGAAGCAGAAGCAGTGGGAGAAGCAGAAGAAGGAGAAGGAGAAGGAGCAGCAGAAGGAGAAGCAGAAGCAGAAAGAGAAGCAGAAACATAAGGAGAAAAAAAGGAGTAGCAGGAGAATCAGAAGAAGCAGAAGTAGAAACAGAAAGAGAAGTAGAAGAAGGAGAAGCAGAAGTAGAATCAGAAGAAATAGAAGAAGAAGAAGAAGAAGAAGAAGAAGAAGAAGAAGAAGAAGAAGAAGAAGAAGAAGAAGAAGAAGAAGAAACAGAAGCAAAAGAAACAGAAGAAGGAATAGAGCAGAAGCAGAAGGAAAAGAAGAAGCAGAAGGAGAAGCAGAAAGAGAAGCAGGAGAAGCTGAAGAAGCAGGAGAAGAAGAAGCAGAAGAAACAGGAGAAGCTGAAGAAGCAGAAGCAGAATCTGAAGCAGAAGGAGAAACAGAAGAAGCACAATCTGAAGCAGAAGCAGAAGAAACAGAAATAGTAGAATAAGCAGAAGCAGAAGCACCAGGAGAAGCAGAAGAAGAAGAAGGAGAAGGCGAAAGAGAAGGATTAGGATTAGGAGAAGCAAAAGGATAAGCAGAACCAGAAAGAGACGCAGAAGGAGAAGCAGCACGAGAAGTAGGAGTAGCAGGAGAAGAAGAAGCAGGAGAAGCAGAAGAAACAGAAGGCGCAGAAGCAGAATGAGAAGCAGAAGGAGAAATTGAAGCAGAAGCAGAAGGAGAAGCAGAAGCAGAAGAAGAAGCAGAAGGAGAAGGACAAGGAGAAGGAGAAAGAGAAGCAGAAAGAGAAGCAGAACGAGAAGCAGGAGAAGCAGAAGCTGGAGAAGCCGAAGCAGAAGAAACAGAAGAAGGGGAAGAAGCAGAAGCAGAAGGAGAAGCAGAAACAAAAGGAAAAGCAGAAAGAGAAGCAGGAGAAGCAGAAGAAGCAGCAGCAGAAGAAGCAGAAGCAGAAGAAGCCGAAAAAGCAAAAGCAGAACCTGAAGCAGAAGGAGAAGCAGGAGAAGCAGAAGAAGCAGAATCTGGAGAAGCAGAAGCAGAAAGAGAAGCAAAAGCAGAAGGAGAAGCAGAAGAAACAGAAGAAGCAGAGGCAGTATCAGAAGAAGCAGAAGATTCAGAAGCAGAAGGAGAAGCAGAAGGAAAAGCAGAAGATCTAGAAGGAGAAGGAGAAACCGGAGTAGAAGCAGAAAGAGAAGCAGAAGAAGGAGCAGTAGAAGGAAAAGCGGCAGGAGAAAAAGAAAGAGCATCAGAAGGAGAAGCAGGAAATGCAGAAACAGGAGAAGAACAAGCAGAAGAAACAAGAGAAGGACAAGAAGCAGAAGCAGAAGGAGATACAGAAAGAGAAGGAGGGGAAGCAGAAGAAGCAGAAGCAGGAGAAGCAGAAGCATAAGAATCCGAAGAAGCAGAAGCAGAACCTGAAGCAGAAGGAGAAGCAGGAGAAGCAGAAGAAGCAGAATCTGGAGAAGCAGAAGGAGAAGCAGAAGGAGAAGCAGAAGCAGAAAGAGAATCAAAAGCAGAAGGAGAAGCAGAAGAAACAGAAGAAGTAGAAGCAGTAGCAGTTGTAGCAGAAGCAGTAGGAAAAGCAGATAGAAAAGCAGAAGAACAAGAAGGAGAAGGAGAAGCAGAAGGAGAAGCAGAAGGAGAAGCAGAAAGAGAAGCAGGTAAAGCAGAAGGAGAAGCAGAAGGAGAATCAGAAGGAGAAGCAGAAGAAGGAGAAGGAGAAGCAGAAGCAGAAGAAGATGCAGAAGGAGAAGCAGAAGAAGCAGAAACAGAAGGAGAAGCAGGAAAAGCAGAAGAAGCAGAAGCAAAAGGTGAAGCAAAAGAAGGAGAAGGAGAAGCAGAGGCAGAAGAAGAAGCATAAGGACAAGCACAAGCAGAAGGAGATGCAGAAGGAGAAGCAGGAGAAGCAGAAGAAGCAGAAGCTGAAAGAGAAGCAGAAGTAGGAGAAGGAGAAGGAGGAGAAGCAGAAGCAGAAGTAGAAGCAGAAGCAGAATGAGAAGCAGAAAGAGAAGCAGGAGGAGGACAAGAAGCAGAAGCAGGAGAAGCCGAAAGAGAAGAAGCAGAAACAGAAGCAGAAGGAGAAGCAGAAGCAGAAGGAGAAGCAGCAGAAGAAGTAGAACCAGAAATCCAGGCACGAGAAACAGAAGCAGAAGCAGGAGAAGCAAAAAGAGAAGCAGAAGGAGAAGTAGAAAAAGCAGCAGAAGAAGCAGAAAAACAAGCAGGAGAAGCAGAAGCAGAAAGAGAAGTAGAAGCAGAAGAAGCGGAAGAAGCAGAAGAAGAAGCAGTAGAAGCATAAGAAGCAGAAGCAGGAGAAGCAGAATCAGAAGAATAAGAAGAAGCATAAGAAGCAGAAGCAGAGGGAGAAACAGAAGAAGGAGAAGGAGCAGCAGAAGGTGAAGCAGAAGGAGATGCAGAAGCAGAAAGAGAAGCAGAAATAGAAGGAGAAGAAGAAGGAGAAGTTGGAGAATCAGAAGAAGCAGAAGCAGAAAGAGAAGCAGAAGAAGGAGAAGGAGAAGCAGAAGGAGAAGGACAAGCAGGAGAAGCAGAAGAAGCAGAAGCGGGAGAAGCAGAAGAAGAAGAAGAAGAAACAGAAGAAGGAGAAGGAGCAGAAGGAGAAGCAGAAAGAGAAGCAAAAGAAGCAGAAGAAGCAGTAGCAGGAGAAGCAGAAGCAGAAGAAACAGAAGAAGCCGAAGAATCAGAAGGAGAACCTGAAGCAGAAGGAGAAGCAGAAGCAGCAGAAGCTGGAAAAGCAGAAGCAGAAGAAACCGAACAAGCAGAAGAAGCAGAAGCAGAACGAGAAGCAGAAGAAGAAGGAGAAAGAGAAGGATTAGGAGTAGGAGGAGCAGAAGCAGAATAAGAAGCAGAAAGAGAAGCAGAAGAAGAAGCAGAAGGAGAAACAGAAGAAGCAGAAGCAGGAGAAGCAGAAGCAGAAGCAGAATGAGAAGCAAAAGAAGGAGAAATTGAAGGAGAAGGAGAAGGAGACGGAGAAGCAGAAGGAGAAGTAGGAGAAGCAGAAGAAGAAGAAGAAGCAGGAGAAGCAGAAACAGAAGAAACAGAAGGAGAAGAGCAGAAGCAGAAGGAGAAGCAGAAGAAGCAGAAGCTGAAGCAGAAGAAGAAGAAACAGAAAAAGCAGAAGAAGCAGAAGAAGAAGCAGCAGGAGAAGCAGAAGAAGAAGAAGGAGAAGGAGAAAGAGAAGGATTAGGAGTAGGAGAAACAGAAGGATAAGCAGAAGCAGAAAGAGAAGGAGAATGAGAAGGAGAAGCAGGAGAAGCAGAAGAAGCAGAAGCAGGAGAAGCAGAAGCAGAAGAAACATAGGAAGGAGAAGAAGCAGAAGGAGAAGCAGAAACAGAAGGAAAAGCAGAAAGAGAAGCAGGAGAAGCAGAAGAAGCAGCAGCAGGAGAAGCAGAAGCAGAAGAAGCCGAAGAAGCAGAAGCAGAACCTGAAGCAGAAGGAGAAGGAGGAGAAGCAGAAAAAGCAGAATCTGGAGAAGCAGAAGGAGAAGCAGAAGCAGAAAGAGAAGCAAAAGCAGGAGAAGCAGAAGGAGAAGCAGAAGAAACAGAAGAAACAGAGGCAATAGCAGAAGAAGCAGAAGATGAAGAAGCAGAAGGAGAAGCAGAAGGAAAAGCAGAAGAACGAGAAGGAGAAGGAGAAGGAGAAACAGGAGAAGCAGAAGAAGGAGCAGAAGAAGGAAAAGCAGCAGGAAAAGCAGAAAGAGCAGCAGAAGGAGAAGCAGGAGATGCAGAAACAGGAGATGCAGAAGCAGAAGAAACATGAGAAGGACAAGAAGCAGAAGCAGAAGGAGAAGCAGAAAGAGAAGGAGGGGAAGCAGAAGAAGCAGAAGCAGGAGAAGCAGAAGCATAAGAATCCGAAGAAGCAGAAGCAGAACCTGAAGCAGAATGAGAAGCAGGAGAAGCAGAAGAAGCAGAATCTGGAGAAGCAGAATGAGAAGCTGAAGGAGAAGCAGAAGCAGAAAGAGAATCAAAAGCAGCAGGAGAAGCAGAAGAAACAGAAGAAGCAGAAGCAGTAGCAGTTGCAGCAGAAGCAGAAGGAAAAGCAGAAGGAAAAGCAGAAGAACGAGAAGGAGAAGGAGACACAGAAGCAGAAGCAGAAGGAGAATCAGAAAGAGAAGCAGAAGAAGCAGAAGGAGAAGCAGAAGCAGAAGAAGCAGCAGAAGGAGAAGAAGAAGCAGAAGAAGATGCAGAAGGAGAAGCTGGAGAAGCAGAAGAATCAGACGCAGAAGAAGAAGTAGAAGTAGGAGAAGGAGAAGTAAGAGCAGCAGAAGCAATAGGAGAAGCAGAAGGAGAAGCAGAAGCAGAATGAGAAGCAGAAAGAGAAGCAGTAGAAGCAGAAGAAGCAGGAAAACAGAAGCAGAAGAAAGAGAAGAGGAAGAAGAAGAAGAAGAAGAAGAAGAAGAAGAAGAAGAAGAAGAAGAAGAAGAAGAAGAAGAAGAAGAAGAAGAAGAAGAAGAAGAAGAAGAAGAAGGAGAAGGATAAGAAGAAGGAGAAGAAGGAGAAGCATAAGGAGAAGCAGTAGAAGCAGAAGAAGCAGAAGCAGGAGAAGCAGAAGAAAAAGAATAAGCATAAGAAGCAGAATCAGAGGGAGTAGGAGAAGACGGAGAAGGAGCAGCAAAAGGAGAAGCAGAAGGAGAAGAAGTTGCAGAAGGATAAGCAGGAGAAGCAGAAGAAGCAGAAGCAGAAGGAGAAGCAGAAGTAGGAGAAGGAGAAGGAGAAGGAAGGGCAGCAGAAGCAATAGGAGAAGCAGAAGGAGAAGCAGAACAGAATGAGAAGCAGAAAGAGAAGCAGTAGAAGCAGAAGAAGCAGGAAAAGCAGAAGCTGACGAAAGAGAAGAAGATGAAGAAGAAGAAGAAGACGACGAAGAAGAAGAAGAAGCAGCAGCATAAGGAGAAGCGTAAGGAGAAGCAGTAGAAGCAGAAGAAGCAGAAGCAGGAGAAGCAGAAGAAAAAGAATAAGCAAAAGAAGCAGAAGAAGAAGCAGTGGGAGAAGCAGAAGAAGGAAAAGGAGCAGCAGAAGGAGAAGCAGAAGCAGAAAGAGAAGCAGAAACAGAAGGAGAACAAGAAGGAGAAGCAGGAGAATCAGAAGAAGCAGAAGCAGAAGCAGAAAGAGGAGAAGAAGGAGAAGCAGAAGTAGAATCAGAAGAAACAGAAGAAGAAGAAGCAGAAGAAACAGAAGCAAAAGAAACAGAAGAAGGAGAAGAGCAGAAGCAGAAGCAGAAGCAGAAGGAGAAGCAGAAAGAGAAACAGGAGAAGTAGAAGAAGCAGAAGCAGAAGAAACAGGAGAAGCCGAAGAAGCAGAAGCAGAATCTGAAGCAGGAGAAACAGAAGAAGCACAATGTGAAGAAGAAGCAGAAGAAACAGAAATAGTACAATAAGCATAAGCAGAAGCAGAAAGAAAAG
>NW_012291527.1:0-6114 GCF_000151885.1 Dipodomys ordii | reverse complement strand
TGTGTCCCGCTGGGTCCCGCTGTGTCCTCCCTGTGTTCCCCACTGTGTCCCGCTATGTACCTCTCTGTGTCCCTCGCTGTGACCCGCTGTGTCCCGCTGTGTACTGCTGTGTCCCCCGCTGTGTCCCGCTGTGTCCCCGCTGTGTCCCTATGTGTCCACGCTGTGTCCCGCGCTGGGTCCCGCTGGGTCCACCCTGTTTCCCCCGCTGTGTCCCGCTGTGTCCGGCTGTGTCCCCCGCTGTGTCCCCCGCTGTGTCCCCCGCAGTGTCAGCGCTGTGTCCCGCTGTGTCCTCGCTGTGTCCCCCGCTGTCTCCTGCTCTGTACCCCGCTGTGTCTCAAGCTTTGTCCCCGCTGTGTCCCACTGTGTCCCGCTGTTTCTCGCTGTGCCCCCACTGTGTCCCGTTGTGTTCACAGCTGTGTACCACGCTGTGTAACGCTGTGTCCCCGCTCTATCGACGCTGTGTACCGCTGGGTCCCGCTGTGTCCTCGCTGTGTTTCCCGCTGGGTCCCGCTGTGTCCCCCCTGTGTGCCCCGCTGTGTCCCACTGTGTCCCGCTGTGTCCCCCGCTGTGTCCCCCACTGTGTCCCTATGTGTCCCACGCTTTGTCCCCCTGTGTCCCCGCAGTTTCCCCGCTGTGTCCCGCTGTTTCCCACTGTGTTCTGTGGTGTCCCGCTTTGTCCCCCGCTGTGTCCCCCGGTGAGTCGCCGGTGTGTCCCCGCTTTGTCCCGCTGAGTCCTCCATGTGTCCCCCGCTGTGTCCCGCTGTGTCGGGCTGTGTCCCCCGCTGTGTCCCCCGCTGTGTCCCCGCAGTGTCAGCGCTGTGTCCCGCTGTGTCCTCGCTGTGTCCCCCGCTGTCTCCCGCTGTGTCCCCCGCTGTGTCCCGCTGTGTCCCCCGCTGTGCCCTGCAGTGTCCCGCTCTGTCCCGCTGTGTCCTCGCTGTGTCCCTGCTGTGTCCCCCGCTGTCTCCAGCTCTGTCCCCTGCTGTGTCTCACGCTTTGTCCCCGCTGTGTCCCCCTGCGTCCCGCTGTGTCCCGCTGGGCCCCACTGTGTCCCGTTGTGTCCACAGCTTTGTACCATGCTGTGTAACGCTGTGTCTCCGCTGTATCTACGCTGTGTCCCGCTGGGTGCCGCTGTGTCCTCGCTGTGTTCCCCGCTGTGTCCAGCTGTTTCCCCCACTGTGTCCCCCACTGTGTCCTCGCTGTGTCCCCCGCTGTGTCCCGCTGTGTCCTCGCTATGTCCCGCTCTGCGTCCCGCTGTGTCCCCCGCCGTGTCCCGCTGTGTCCCGCTGCGTCCCCGCTGTGTCCCGCTGTATCCCGCTTTGTCCCCCACTGTGTCCCGCAGTGACCCCGCTGTGTCCCGCTGTGTCCCACTGTGTCCCGTGGTGTCCCGCTTTTTCCCCCGCTGTGTCCCCGGCTGAGTCTCGCTGTGTCCCCACTGTGTCCTCTCTGTGTCCCCCGCTGTGTCCTGCTCTGTTCCCCACTGTGTCTCCCGTTTTGTCCCTGCTGTGCCCCGCTGTGTCCCGCTGTGTCCCGCTGTGTCCCCCACTGTGTCCCGTTGTGTCAACAGCTGTGTACCCCGCGGTGTCCCCGCTGTATCGACGCTGTGTCCCGCTGGGTCCTGCTGTGTCTCTCTCTGTGTTCCCCACTGTGTCCCGCTGTGTCCCCTGCTGTGTCACTCGCTGTGTCCCCCGCTGTGTCCCGCTGTGTCCGGCTGTGTCCCCCGCTGTGTCCTTGCTGTGTCCCCGCTGGGTCCCGCTGGGTCCCGCAGTGTCCCCCGCTGAGTCCCGTTGTGTCACCGCTGTGTCCCGCTGTGTCCCCGCTCTATCGATACTGTGTCCAGCTGGGTCCCGCTGTGTCCTCTCTTTGTTCCCCGCTGTGTCCCGCTGTGTCCCCCGCTGTGTCTCTCGCTGTGTCCAGCTTTGTCCCCGGCTGTGTCCTGCTGTGTCCCACTGTGTCCCCCGCTGTGTCCTTGCTGTGTCCCCGCTGTGTCCCGCTGTGTCCCGCAGTGTCCCCAGCTGTGTCCCGCTGTGTCCCCCGCTGTGGCCCCCCCTGAGCCACCTCTGTGTCCCCGCTGTGTCCCGCTGTGTCCTCGCTGTGTCCACCTCTGTCTCCCTCTCTGTCCACCGCTGTGTCTCATGCTTTGTCCCCGCTGGGTCCCGCTGTGTCCCGCAGTGTCCCCAACTGTGTCCCGCGGTGTCACCGCTGTGTCCCGCTTTGTCCTCGCTGTGTCCCCCGCTGTGTCCCACTTTGTCCCTGCTGTGTACCTCGCTGTGTCCCTCTGTGTCCCACGCTGTGTCCCGCTGTGTCCCCTGCTGTGTCCCCACTGTGTCACGCTGTGTTTCGCTGTGTCCGGCTGTGTCCTCGCTCTGTCTCCCTCAGTGTCCAGCTGTGTCCTCCCTGTGTCCCCCGCTGTGTCCCGCTGAGTCCCCTGCTGTGTTATGCTGTGTCCCGCTGTGTCACGCTCTGTCCCCTCTGTGTCCCTCTGTGTCCAGCTCTGTCCCTGTTGTGAATCCACTGTGCCCCGCTGTGTACCCTTCTGTGTCCAGCTGTGTCCCCTCTGTGTCCCGCTGTGTCCCTTCTCTTTCCCCTGCTGTCCACCGCTGTGTCCCCCGGATGTGTCCCACAGTGTCCCCGCTGTGTCCCGCTGTGTCCTACTGTGTCCCGTGGTGTCCCGCTTTTTCCCCTCTATGTCCCCTGCTGAGTCCCCTCTGTGTCCCCGCTGTGTCCAGCTGTGTCCTCGCTGTGTCCTCCGCTGTCTCCCGCTTTGTCCCACGCTGTGTCCTACTGTGTCCCTGCTGTGTCCGGCTGTGTCCCCCGCTGTGTCCCGCTGTGTCCCGCTGTGTCCCCCGCTGTGTCCTGCTGGGTCCCGCTGTGTCCCCGCTGTGTCCCTGCTGTGTCCGGCTGTGTCCCCCGCTGTGTCCCGCTGTGTCCCGCTGTGTCCCCCGCTGTGTACCGCTGTGTCACACTGTGTCCCTGTTTCACGCTGTGTCCCGCTGCGGTCCCGCTGTGTCCCGCTGTGTCCCGCTTTGTCCCCCACTGTGTCCCGCAGTGACCCCGCTGTGTCCCGCTGTGTCCCGCTGTGTCCCGTGGTGTCCCGCTTTGTCCCCTGCTGTGTCCCCGGCTGAGTCTCGCTGTGTCCCCACTGTGTCCTTTCTGTGTCCCCCGCTGTGTCCTGCTCTGTTCCCCACTGTGTCTCCCGTTTTGTCCCCGCTGTGCCCCGCTGTGTCCCGCTGTGTCCCGCTGTGTGCCCCACTGTGTCCCGTTGTGTCAACAGCTCTGTACCCCGCTGTGTCCCTGCTGTATCGACGCTGTGTCTCGCTGGGTCCTGCTGTGTCTCTCTCTGTGTTCCCCATTGTGTCCTGCTGTGTCCCCCGCTGTGTCACTCGCTGTGTCCCCCGCTGTGTCCCGCTGTGTCCCGCTGTGTCCCCCGCTGTGTCCTTGCTGTGTCCCCGCTGGGTCCCGCTGGGTCCCGCAGTGTCCACCGCTGAGTCCCGTTGTGTCACCGCTGTGTCCCGCTGTGTCCCCGCTCTATCGATGCTGTGTCCCGCTGGGTCCCGCTGGGTCCTCTCTTTGTTCCCCGCTGTGTCCCGCTGTGTCCCCCGCTGTGTCTCTCGCTGTGTCCCGCTGTGTCCCCGGCTGTGTCCGGCTGTGTCCCGCTGTGTCCCCCGCTGTGTCCTTGCTGTGTCCCCTCTGTGTCCCGCTGTGTCCCGCAGTGTCCCCAGCTGTGTCCCGCTGTGTCACCGCTGTGTCCCGCTGTGTCCTCGCTGTGTCCCCCGCTGGGTCCCGCTTTGTCCTTGCTGTGTACCCCGCTGTGTTCCTCTGTGTCCCCGGCTGTATCCGGCTGTGTCCCCTACTGTGTCCCCACTGTGTCACGCTGTGTTTCGCTGTGTCCGGCTGTTTCCTCGCTCTGTCTCATTCAGTGTCCAGCTGTGTCCTCCGTGTGTCCCCCGCTGTGTCCCGCTGAGTCCCCTGCTGTGTCCCGCTGTGTCCCGCTGTGTCACGCTCTGTCCCATCAGTGTCCCTCTGTGTCCAGCTCTGTCCCCGTTGTGTGTCCGCTGAGCCCCGCTGTGTACCCTTCTGTGTCCAGCTGTGTCCCCTCTGTGTCCCGCTGTGTCCCTTCTCTTTCCCCCGCTGTCCAGCCCTGTGTCCCCCGGCTGTGTCCCGCAGTGTCCCCGCTGTGTCCCGCTGTGTCCTACTGTGTCCCGTGGTGTCCCGCATTTTCCCCTCTATGTCCCCTGCTGAGTCCCCTCTGTGTCCCCGCTGTGTCCAGCTGTGTCCTCGCTGTGTCCTCCGCTGTCTCCCGCTTTGTCCCACGCTGTGTCCTACTGTGTCCCACTGTGTCCCTGCTGTGTCCCCTGCTGTGTCCCGCTGTGTCCCGCTTTGTCCCCCGCTGTGTCCTGCTGGGTCCCGCTGTGTCCCCGCTGTGTCCCTGCTGTGTCCGGCTGTGTCCCCCGCTGTGTCCCGCTGTGTCCCGCTGTGTCCCCGCTGTGCCCCGCAGTGTCCCGCTGTGTCCCGCTGTGTCCTCGCTGTGTCCCACTGTGTCCCCCCTGTTTCCCCGCTGTGTCCTGCTGTGTCCCGCTGTGTCCCGCTGAGTCCCCCGCTTTCTCCTGCTGTGTCCCCGCAGTGTCCACGCTGTGTCCCGCTGTGTCCCACTGTGTCATGTGGTGTCCCACTTTGTCCCCCGCTATGTCCACTGCTGAGTCCCCTCTGTGCCCCGCTGTGTCCCGCTGTGTCCCCCGCCGTGTCCCGCTGTGTCCCCCGCTGTGTCCCTCGCTATGTCCCCCTCTGTGTCCCGCTGTGTCCCGCTGTGTCATCCGCTGTGTCCTTGTTGAGTCCCTGCTGGGTCCCGCTGTGTCACCGCTGTGTCCCGCAGTGTCCCCGCTCTATAGACGCTGTGTCCCGCTGTGGCCCCCTCTGTGTCCCTCAGGGTCCTGCTGTGTCCCCCGCTGTGTCCCCTGTGTCCCCGCAGGTTCACCGCTGTTTCACGCTGTGTCCTGCTGTGTTCCGTGGTATCCCACTTTGTCCCCCGCTGTGTCCCACTGTGTCCACTGCTGGGTCCCCGCTGGGTCCCGCTGTGTCTCGCTGTTTCCCAATGTGTCCTCGCTTTGTCCCATGCTGTGTTCCGCTGTGTCCTCCCTGTGTCCCCCGCTGTGTCCCGCTGTGTCCCCCGCTGTGCCCCGCAGTGTCCCGCTGTGTCCCGCTGTGTCCTCGCTGTGTCCCACTGTGTCCCCGCTGTTTCCTCGCTGGGTCCTGCTGGGTCCCGCTGGGTCCCGCTGGGTCCCCCGCTTTGTCCAGCTGTGTCCCCGCAGTGTCCCCGCTGTGTCCCGCTGTGTCCCACTGTGTCCTGTGGTGTCCCGATTTGTCCCCCGCAATGTCCCCTGCTGAGTCCCTTCTGTGTCCCCGCTGTGTCCCGCTGTGTCCCACGCTGTGTCCCACTGTGTCCCCCGCTGTGTTCTGCTGTGTCCCGCTGTGTCCTGCTGGGTCCCGCAGTGTCCCCGCTGTGTCCCCGCTGTGTCCCGCTGTGTTCCCCGCTGTGTCCCGCTGTGTCCCCGCAGGTTCACCGCTGTTTCACGCTGTGTCCCGCTGTGTTCCGTGGTGTCCCGCTTTGTCCCCCGCTGTGGTCCCCCTGAGCCACCTTTGTGTCCCCGCTGTGTCCCGCTGTGTCCGCCTCTGTCTCCTGCTCTGTCCACTGCTGTGTCTCACGCTTTGTCCCCGCTGGGCCCCGCTGTGTCCCACTCTGTCCCCCACAGTGTCCCCCGCTGAGTCCTCTATGTGTCGCCACTGTGTCCCGCTGTGTCCTCGCTGTGTCCCCTGCTATCTCCCGCTTTGTCCCATGATGTGTCCCGCTGTGTCCCGCTGTGTCCTCGCTGTGTCTCCGGCTGTGTCCTGCTGTGTTCCCGCTGTGTCCCAAGCTGTGTCCCGCTGTGTGCCCCGCTGTGTCCTGCTGTGTTCCGCTGTGTCCCTGCTGTGACCCCGCTGTGTCCTCGCTGTGTCCCGCTGTGTCTACTGCTGTGTCCCCACTGTGTCCCGCTGTGTCTCGCTGTGTCCCGCTGTGTCCTCGTTGTTTCCCACGCTGTGATCTGCTGTGTCCTCGCTGTGTCACCCTCTGTGTCCCGT
>NW_012291526.1:0-3021 GCF_000151885.1 Dipodomys ordii | reverse complement strand
TGTGTCCTCGCTGATTTCCCCGCTGTGTCCCGCTGTGTCCACAGTTGTGTCCCCCGCTGTGTCCCGCTGTGTCCTAGCTGGGTCCCCTGCTGTGTCCCGCTGTGTCCCCTGCTGTGTTCCGCTGTGTCCCGCTATGTCCCGCTTGGTCCCTGCTGTGTCCCCGCTGTGTGCCCGGCTGTGTCCTGCTGTGTACTACGTTGTGTCCAGCTGTGTCACCGCTGCGTCTCTCTTTGGCCCCTCTCTGTCTCCGCTGTTCCCCGCTGTGTCCCGCTGTGTCCCGCTGTGTCCCCCTCTTTGTCCCGTTGAGTCCCCTCTGTGTCGCCGCTGAGTCCCGCAGTGTCCTCGCTGTGTCCCCCGCTGTCTGCCGCTTTGTCCCCGCTGTGTCCCTAGCTGTGTAGTGCTGTGTCCTGCTGTGTACCCCGCTGTGTCCCACTATGTTCCCGTAGTGTCCCCGCAGTGTCCCGCTGTGTCCCCCTGTGTCCCCCGCTGTGTCCCGCTGTGTCCTCGCTGGGTCTCCCGTTGGGTCCCGCTGTGTCCCCCGCTATGTCCCGCTGTGTACCGCTGTGTCCCCCGCTGTGTCCTGTTGTGTCCCCAGCTGTGTACCCCGTTGTGTCCCGCTGTATCGACGCTGTGTCCCACTGGGTCCCGCTGTTTCCTTCCTGTGTTGCCCGCGGGGTCTCGCTGTGTACCCGCTGTATCGATGCTGTGTCTCCGCTGTGTCCCGCTGTGTCCCGCTCTGTCCTCGCTGTGTCCCCTGCTGTGTCCCGTTGTGTCCCCAGCTGTGTCCCCTGCTATGTCCCGCTGTGTCTACTGCTGTGTCACGCTGTGTCCCGCTTTGTCTTGCTGTGTCCCGCTGTGTCCTCTCTGTGTCCCCCGCTATGTTCCGCTGTGTCCTCGCTGTGTCCCCTGCTGTGTCCCCCGCTGTGTCACCAATGTGTCCCGCTGTGGTCCTTGCTGTGTCCCGCTGTGTCTCGCTGTGCCCCCACAATGTCCCGTTGTGTCCACAGCTGGGTACCACGCTGTGTAACACTGTGTCCCTGCTGTATCGACGCTGTGTCCTGCTGTGTCCCGCTGTGTCCTCGCTGAGTTCCCCGCTGTGTCCCGCTGTGTCCTCGCTGTGTTCCCCGCTGTGTCCTGTTGTGTCTCCAGCTGTGTACCCCACTGTGTCCTGCTGTGTCCCCGCTGTATCGACGCTGTGTGCCACTGGGTCCCGCTCTGTCCTCCCTGTGTTCCCCACTGTGTCCCGCTATGTACCTCTCTGTGTCCCTCGCTGTGACCCGCTGTGTCCCGCTGTGTACTGCTGTGTCCCCCGCTGTGTCCCGCTGTGTCCCCGCTGTGTCCCAATGTGTCCACGCTGTGTCCCGCGCTGGGTCCCACTGGGTCCCCCCTGTTTCCCCCGCTGTGTCCCGCTGTGTCCGGCTGTGTACCCCGCTGTGTCCCCCGCTGTGTCCCCCGCAGTGTCAGCGCTGTGTCCCGCTGTGTCCTCGCTGTGTCCCGCTGTCTCCCGCTCTGTACCCCGCTGTGTCTCAAGCTTTGTCCCCGCTGTGTCCCACTGTGTCCCGCTGTGTCCCTATGTGTCCCACGCTTTGTCCCCCTGTGTCCCCGCAGTTTCTCCGCTGTGTCTCGCTGTTTCCCACTGTGTTCTGTGGTGTCCCGCTTTGTCCCCCGCTGTGTCCCCCGGTGAGTCGCCGCTCTGTCCCCGCTTTGTCCCGCTGAGTCCTCCATGTGTCCCCCGCTGTGTCCCGCTGTGTCCCCCGCTGTGTCCCGCTGTGTCCACTGCTGGGACCCGGCTGTGTCTCGCTGTGTCCCGCTGTGTCCTCACTGTGTCCCACTCTGTGTTCCGTTGTGTCCTCGCTGTGTCCCCCGCTGTGTCCTGCTGTGTCCTCGCTGTGTTCCCCACTGTGTCCCGCTGTTTACCCCTCTGTGTCCCCCGCTGTGTCCCGCTGTGTCCCGCTGTGTACTGCTGTGTCCCCCGCTGAGTCCCGCTGTGTCCCCGCTGTGTCCCAATGCGTCCTCGCTGTGTCCCGCACTGGGTCCCGCTGTGTCCCCCCTGTGTCCCCCGCTGTGTCCCGCTGTGTCCGGCTGTGTCCTCCGCTGTGTCCCCCGCAGTGTCAGCGCTGTGTCCCGCTGTGTCCTCGCTGTGTCCCCTGCTGTCTCCCGCTCTGTACCCCGCTGTGTCTCAAGCTTTGTCCCCGCTGTGTCCCACTGTGTCCCGCTGTGTCCCGCTGTGCCACCACTGTGTCCCGCTGTGTCCCCCGCTGTGTCCTTGCTGTGTCCCCGCTGTGTCCCGCTGTGTCCCGCAGTGTCCCCAGCTGTGTCCCGCTGTGTCACCGCTGTGTCCCGCTTTGTCCTCGCTGTGTCCTCCGCTGTGTCCCACTTTGTCCCTGCTGTGTACTCCGCTGTGTCCCTCTGTGTCCCCCGCTGTGTCCCGCTGTGTCCCCTGCTGTGTCCCCACTGTGTCACGCTGTGTTTCGCTGTGTCCGGCTGTGTCCTCGCTCTGTCTC
This sequence comes from Dipodomys ordii, assembly GCF_000151885.1. NCBI lineage: Eukaryota > Metazoa > Chordata > Mammalia > Rodentia > Heteromyidae > Dipodomys > Dipodomys ordii. The sequence continues at coordinate 517 of NW_012291526.1, read as the reverse complement.
ATTCAGTGTCCAGCTGTGTCCTCCCTGTGTCCCCCGCTGTGTCCCGCTAAGTCCCCTGCTGTGTCCCGCTGAGTCCCGCTGTGTCACGCTCTGTCCCATCTGTGTCCCTCTGTGTCCAGCTCTGTCCCCGTTGTGTGTCCGCTGTGCCCCGCTGTGTACCCTTCTGTGTCCAGCTGTGTCCCCTCTGTGTCCCGCTGTGTCCCTTCTCTGTCCCCCGCTGTCCACCGCTGTGTCCCCCGGCTGTGTCCCGCAGTGTCCCCGCTGTGTCCCGCTGTGTCCTACTGTGTCCCGTGGTGTCCCGCTTTTTCCCCTCTATGTCCCCTGCTGAGTCCCCTCTGTGTCCCCGCTGTGTCCAGCTGTGTCCTCGCTGTGTCCTCCGCTGTCTCCCGCTTTGTCCCACGCTGTGTCCTACTGTGTCCCACTGTGTCCCTGCTGTGTCCCCCGCTGTGTCCCGCTGTGTTCCAATGGTGTCCCGCTTTGTCCCCCGCTGTGTCCCGCTGTGTCCACTGCTGGGTGA
>NW_012291525.1:0-9135 GCF_000151885.1 Dipodomys ordii | reverse complement strand
ATAAGGAGAAGGAGAAGCAGAAGCAGAAGAAGCAGCAGAAGGAGAAGCAGAAGCAGAAGAAGATGCAGAAGGAGAAGCAGGAGAAGCAGAAGAAGCAGAAGCAGAAGGAGAAGCAGAAGTAGGAGAAGGAGAAGGAGAAGGAAGGGCAGCAGAAGCAATAGGAGAGCAGAAGGAGAAGCAGAAGAATGAGAAGAAGGAAGAGAAGTAGGAGAAGCACAAATGCAGAAGCAGGAGAAGCAGAAACAGAAGATACAGAAGAAGAAGAAGAAGAAGAAGAAGAAGAAGAAGAAGAAGAAGAAGAAGAAGAAGAAGAAGAAGAAGAAGAAGAAGAAGAAGAAGAAGAAGAAGAAGAAGAAGAAGGAGAAGGAGAAGGAGAAGGAGGAGGAGAAGAAGAAGAAGAAGCATAAGGAGAAGAAGGAGCAAAAGGGGAAGGAGAAGCAGGAGAAGCAGAAGCAGAAGAGGAAGAAGCAGAAGCAGAAGGAGAAGCAGAAAGAGAAGCAGGAGAAGCAGAAGAAGCAGAAGCAGGAGAAGCAGAAGCAGAAGAAAAAGAAGAAGCAGACGGAGAAGGAGAAGATGTAGAAGCAGAAGGAAAAGCAGAAGAACGAGAAGGAGAAGGAGAAACAGAAGGAGAAGCAGAAGGAGAGGCAGAGGGAGAAATCGAAGGAGAAGCAGGAAAAGCAGAAAAGCAGAAGCAAAAGGTGAACCAAAAGAAGCAGGAGAAGCAGAAGCAGAAGAAGAAGCATAAGTACAAGCACAAGCAGAAGGAGATGCAGAAGGAGAAGCAGGAGAAGCAGAAGAAGCAGAAACAGAAGGAGTAGAAGAAGAAGCAGAAGAAGCAGAAGCAGAAGCAGAAAGAGAAGCAGACGAAGAGAAGCAGAACGAGAAGCAGGAGAAGCAGAAGAAGAAGTAACAGAAGAAGGAGAAGTAGCAGAAGCAGAAGGAGAATCAGAAAGAGAAGCAGAAACAGAAGGAGAAGCAGAAAGAGAAGGAGGGGAAGCAGAAGAAGCAGAAGCATAAGAATCCGAAGAAGCAGAAGCAGAACCTGAAGCAGGATTAGTAGAAGAAGCAGAATCTGGAGAAGCAGAATGATAAGCAGAAGGAGAAGCAGAAGCAAAAAGAGAATCAAAAGCAGATGTAGAAGCAGAAGAAACAAAAGAAGCAGAAGCAGTAGTCGTTGTAGAAGAAGCAGAAGGAGAAGCAGTAGGAAAATCAGAAGAACGAGAAGGAGAAGCAGAAGGAGAATCAGAAGGAGAAGCAAAATAAGGAGAAGGAGAAGCAGAAGCAGAAGAAGCAGCAGAAGGAGAAGCAGAAGCAGAAGAAGATGCAGAAGGAGAAGCAGGAGAAGCAGAAGAAGCAGAAGCAGAAGGAGAAGCAGAAGTAGGAGAAGGAGAAGGAGAAGGAAGGGCAGCAGAAGCAATAGGAGAAGTAGAAGCAGAATGAGAAGCAGAAAGAGAAGCAGTAGAAGCAGAAGAAGCAGGAAAGGCAGAAGCAGAAGAAAGAGAAGAAGAAGAAGAAGAAGAAGAAGAAGAAGAAGAAGAAGAAGAAGAAGAAGAAGAAGAAGAAGAAGAAGAAGAAGAAGAAGAAGAAGAAGAAGAAGAAGAAGAAGAAACAGCAGCATAAGGAGAAGCATAAGGGAAATCATAAGGAAAAGCAGTAGAAGCAGGAGAAGCAGAAGCAGAAGAAAAAGAATAAGCAAAGAAGCAGAAGCAGAAGCACTGGGAGAAGCAGAAGGAGAAGGAGAATGAGCAGCAGAAGGAGAAGCAGAAGCAGAAAGAGAAGCAGAAACAGAAGGAGAACAAGAAGGAGAAGCAGGAGAATCAGAAGAAGCAGAAATAGAAGCAGAAAGAGAAGGAGAAGAAGGAGAAGCAGAAGTAGAATCAGAAGAAACAAAAGAAGAAGAAGCAGAAGAAACAGAAGCAAAAGAAACAGAAGAAGGAGAAGAGCAGAAGCAGAAGGAGAAGCAGAAGGAGAAGCAGAAAGAGAAGCACGAGAAGCAGAAGAAGTAGGAGAAGCAGAAGCAGAAGAAACAGGAGAAGCCGAAGAAGGAGAAGCAGAATCTGAAGCAGAAGGAGAAACAGAAGAAGCACAATCTGAAGCAGAAGCAGAAGAAACACAAATAGTAGAATAAGCAGAAGCAGAAGCAGCAGGAGAAGCAGAAGAAGAAGACACAGAAGGCGAGAGAGAAGGATTAGGAGTAGGAGAAGCAAAAGGATAAGCAGAAGCAGAAAGAGACGCAGAAGGAAAAGCAGCACGAGAAGTAGGAGAAGCAGGAGAAGCAGAAAAAGGAGAAGCAGAAGAAACAGAAGACGCAGAAGCAGAATGAGAAGCAGAAGGAGAAATTGAAGCAGAAGCAGAAGGAGAAGCAGAAGCAGAAGAAGAAGAAGGAGAAGGAAAAGGAGAAGCAGAAAGAGAAGCAGAAAGAGAAGCAGGAGAAGCAGAAGCAGGAGAAGCAGAAGCTGAAGGAACAGAAGAAGGAGAAGAAGCAGAAGCAGAAGGAGAAGCAGAAACAGAAGGAGAAGCAGAAAGAGAAGGAGGGGAAGCAGAAACATAAGAATCCGAAGAAGCAGAAGCAGAACCTGAAGCAGAAGAAGAAGCAGAAGAAGCAGAATCTGCAGAAGCAGAAAGAGAAGCAGAAGCAGAAAGAGAAGCAAAAGCAGAAGGAGAAGCAGGAGGAGAAGCAGAAGAAACAGAAGAAGGAGAAGAAGTAGAAGAAGAAGGAGAAGCAGAAACAGAAGGAAAAGCAGAAAGAGAAGCAGGAGAAGCAGAAGAATCAGCAGCAGGAAAAGCAGAAGGAGCCGAAGAAACAGAAGCAGAACCTGAAGCAGAAGAAGAAGCAGGAGAAGCAGAAGAAGCAGAATCTGGAGAAGAAGAAGGAGAACCAGAAGGAGAAGCAGAAGCAGAAAGAGAAGCAAAAGCAGAAGGAGAAGCAGAAGAAACAGAAGAAGTAGAAGCAGTAGCAGTTGTAGCTGAAGCAGAAGGATAAGCCGAAGGAAAAGCAGAAGAAAAAGAAGGAGAAGGAGAAACAGAAGGAGAAGCAGAAGGAGAAGCAGAAAGAGAAGCAGGTAAAGCAGAAGAAGAAGAAGCAGAAGGAGAATCAGAAGGAGAAGCAGAAGAAGGAGAAGGAGAAGCAGAAGAAGATGCAGAAGGAGAAGCAGAAGAAGCAGAAGCAGAAGGAGAAGCAGGAAAAGCAGAAGAAGCAGAAGCAAAAGAAGGAGAAGCAAAAGAAGGAGAAGCAGAGGCAGAAGAAGAAGCATAAGGACAAGCACAAGCAGAAGGAGATGCAGAAGGAGAAGCAGGAGAAGCAGTAGAAGCAGAAGCTGAAGGAGAAGCAGAAGTAGGAGAAGGAGAAGGAGGAGAAGCAGAAGGAGAAGGAGAAGCAGAAGCAGAATGAGAAGCAGAAAGAGAAGCAGGAGGAGGACAAGAAGCAGAAGCAGGAGAAGCCGAAAGAGAAGAAGCAGAAACAGAGGCAGAAGCAGAAGGAGAAGCAGCAGAAGAAGTAGAACAAGAAATTCAGGCAGCAGAAACAGAAGAAGCAGAAGCAGAAGGAGAAGCAAAAAGAGAAGCAGAAGGGGAAGTAGAATAAACAGCAGAAGAAGCAGAAAAACAAGCAGGAGAAGCAGAAGCTGGAAGAGAAGTAGAAGCAGAAGAAGAAGAAGAAGAAGAAGAAGCAGTAGAAGCATAAGAAGCAGAAGCAGGAGAAGCAGAACCAGAAGAAAAAGAAGAAGCATAAGTAGCAGAAGCAGAGGGAGAAACAGAAGAAGGAGAAGGAGCAGCAGGTGAAGCAGAAGGAGATGCAGAAGCAGAAAGAGAAGCAGAAATAGAAGGAGAAGAAGAAGGAGAAGTTGGAGAATCAGAAGAAGCAGAAGCAGAAAGAGCAGCAGAAGAAGGAGAAGGAGAAGCAGAAGGAGAAGGACAAGCAGGAGAAGCAGAAGAAGCAGAAGCGGGAGAAGCAGAAGAAGAAGAAGAAGAAGAAGAAGAAGAAGAAACAGAATAAGGAGAAGGAGCAGAAGGAGAAGCAGAAGGAGAAGCAGAAGCAGAAAGAGAAGCAGAAACAGAAGGAGAACAAGAAGGAGAAGCAGGAGAATCAGAAGAAGCAGAAAGAGAAGGAGAAGAAGGAGAAGCAGAAGCAGAATCAGAAGAAATAGAAGAAGGAGAAGAAGCAGAAGCAGAAATAGAAGCAGAAACAGAAGGAGAAGCAGAAAAAGAAGCAGAAGAAGCCGAAGAAGCAAAAGCAGATCCTAAACCAGAAGGAGAAGCAGGAGAAGCAGAAGAAGCAGAATCTGGAGAAGCAGAAGGAGAAGCAGAAGGAGAAGCAGATGCAGAAAGAGACGCAAAAGCAGAATGAGAAGCAGAAGAAACAGAAGAAGCAGAATCAGTAGCAGAAGAAGCTGAAGATGCAGAAGCAGAAAGAGAAGCAGAAGGAATAGCAGAAGAACGAGAAGGAGAAATAGAAGGAGAAGCAGAAGGAGAAGCAGGAAAAGCAGAAGAAACAGAAGCAGACGGAGAAGCAGAAGAAGGAGAAGGAGAAGCCGGAGCAAGCAGAAGAAGAAGCAGAAGGAAAAGCACAAGCAGAAGGAGATGCAGAAGGAGAAGCAGGAAATACAGAAGACGCAGAAGCAGAAGAAGAAGTAGGAGAAGAATCAGAATCAGAAGGAACAGAAGCAGAAATAGAAAGAGAAGCCGACAAAGAGAAACTGAATGAGAAGCAGGAGAAGCAGAAGAAGCACAAGCGGGAGAAGCAGAAGAAGAAGAAACAGAAGAAGGAGAAGGAGCAGAAGCAGAAGGAGAAGCAGAAAGAGAAGCAGGAAAAGCAGAAGAAGCAGAAGCAGGAAAAGCAGAAGGAGAAGAAACAGGAGAAGGACAAGAAGCAGAAAGAGAAGCAGTAGAAGCAGAAGAGGCAGGAAAAGCAGAAGCAGAAGAAAGAGAAGAAGAACAAGAAGCAGCAGCAGCATAAGGAGAAGCATAAGGAGAAGCATAAGGAGAAGTATAAGGAGAAGCAGTAGAAGCAGAAGAAGCAGAAGCAGGAGAAGCTGAAGCAGAAGAAAAAGAATAAGCAAAAGAAGCAGAAGCAGCGAGAGAAGCAGAAGAAGGAGAAGGAGAAGGAGCAGCAGAAGGAGAAGCAGAAGCAGAAAGAGAAGCAGAAACAGAAGGAGAACAAGAAGGAGAAGCAGGAGAATCAGAAGAAGCAGAAAGAGAAGGAGAAGAAGTAGAAGCAGAAGTAGAATCAGAAGAAACAGAAGAAGAAGAAGCAGAAGAAACAGAAGCAAAAGAAACAGAAGAAGGAGAAGAGCAGAAGCAGAAGCAGAAGGAGAAGCAGAAGCAGAAGGAGAAGCAGAAAGAGAAGCAGGAGAACCAGAAGAAGCAGGAGAAGCAGAAGCAGAAGAAACAGGAGAAGCCGAAGAAGCAGAAGCAGAATGTGAAGCAGAAGGAGAAACAGAAGAAGCACAATCTGAAGCAGAAGCAGAAGAAACAGAAATAGTAGAATAAGCAGAAGCAGAAGCACCAGGACAAGCAGAGGAACAAGAATGAGAAGGCGAAAGAGAAGGATTAGGAGTAGGAGAAGCAAAAGGATAAGCAGAAGCAGAAAGAGACGCAGAAGGAGAAGCAGCACGAGAAGTAGGAGAAGCAGGAGAAGCAGAAGCAAGAGAAGCAGAAGAAACAGAAGACGCAGAAGCAGAATGAGAAGCAGAAGGAGAAATTGAAGCAGAAGCAGAAGCAGAAGCAGAAGGAGAAGCAGAAGAAGGAGAAGGAGAAGGAGAAGCAGAAAGAGAAGCAGAAAGAGAAGCACAACGAGAAGCAGGAGAAGCAGAAGCAGGAGAAGCAGAAGCAGAAGAAACATAAGAAGGAGAAGAAGCAGAAGGAGAAGCAGAAACAGAAGGAAAAGCAGAAGTAGAATCAGGAGCAGCAGAAGAAGCAGCAGCAGGAGAAGCAGAAGCAGAAGAAGCAGAAGAAGCAGAAGCAGAACCTGACATATAAGGAGATACAGGAGAAGCAGAAGAAGCAGAATCTGGAGAAGCAGAAGGACAAGCAGAAGCAGAAAGAGAAGCAAAAGCAGAAGGAGAAGCAGAACTAGAAGCAGAAGAAACAGAAGAAGCAGAGGCAGTAGCAGAAGAAGCAGAAGATGCAGAAGCAGAAGGAGAAGCAGAAGGAAAAGCAGAAGAACGAGAAGGTGAAGGAGAAGGAGAAACAGAAGGAGAAGCAGAAAGAGAAGCAGAAGAAGGAGCAGGAGAAGGAAAAGCAGCAGGAGAAGCAGAAAGAGCAGTAGAAGGAGGAGCAGGAGATGCAGAAACAGGAGATGCCTAAGCAGAACAAACAGGAGAGGAAAAGAAGCAGAAGCAGAATGAGAAGCAGATACAGAAGGAGAAGCAGAAAGAGAAGGAGGGGAAGCAGAAGAAGTTGAAGCAGGAGAAGCGGAAGCATAAGAATCCGAAGAAGCAGAAGGAGAAACTGAAGCAGAAGGAGAAGCAGGAGAAGCAGAAGAAGCAGAAGGAGAAGCAGAAGGAGAAGCAGAAGCAGAAAGAGAATCAAAAGCAGAAGGAGAAGCAGAAGAAACAGAAGAAGTAGAAGCAGTAGCAGTGGTAGCAGAAGTAGAAGGAGAAGCAGAAGGAAAAGCAGAAGAACAAGAAGGTGAAGGGAAACAGAAGGAGAAGCAGTAGGAGAATAAGAAGGAGAAGCAGAAGAAGGAGAAGGAGAAGCAGAAGAAGATGCAGAAGGAGAAGCAGAAGAAGCAGAAGCAGAACGAGAAGCAGGAAAAGCAGAAGAAGCAGAAGCCAAAGGAGAAGCAAAAGAAGGAGAAGGAGAAGCAGAGGCAGAAGAAGAAGCATAAGGACAAGCACAAGCAGAAGGAGATGCAGAAGGAGAAGCAGGAGAAACAGAAGAAGCAGAAAATGAAGGAGAAGCAGAAGTAGGAGAAGGAGAAGGAGGAGAAGCAGAAGCAGAAAGAGAAGCAGAAGCGGAATGAGAAGCAGAAAGAGAAGCAGGAGAAGCACAAGAAGCAGAAGCAGGAGAAGCCGAAAGAGAAGAAGCAGAAGAAGCAGAATCAGAAGTAGAAGTAGAAGCAGAAGCAGAAGGAGAAGCAGCAGAAGAAGTAGAACCAGAAATTCAGGCAGGAGAAACAGAAGAAGCAGAAGCAGAAGGAGAAGCAAAAAGAGAAGCAGTAGGAGAAGTAGAAGAAGCAGCAGAAGGAGAAGCAGCAGAAGAAGCAGAAAAACAAGCAGGAGAAGAAGAAGCAGAAAGAGAAGTAGAAGCAGAATAAACAGAAGCAGAAGAAGAAGCAGTAGAAGCACAAGAAGCAGAAGCAGGAGAAGCAGAAGCAGAAGATAAAGAAGAGGCATAAGAAGCAGAAGCAGAGGGAGAAACAAAAGAAGGAGAAAGAGCAGAAGAAGGTGAAGCAGAAGGAGATGGAGAAGCAAAAAGAGAAGCAGAACCAGAGGGAGAAGAAGAAGGAGAAGTTGGAGAATAAGAAGAAGCAGAAGCAGAAAGAGAAGGAGAAGAAGGAGAAGGAGAAGCAGAAGGAGAAGGACAAACAGGAGAAGCAGAAGAATCAGAAGCGGGAGGATCAGAAGAAGAAGAAGAAACAGAAGAAAGAGAAGGAGCAGAAGGAGAAGCAGAAGCAGAAGGAGAAGCAAAAGAGAAGCAGAAGAAGCAGAAGAAGCAGTAGCAGGAGAAGCAGAAGCAGAAGAAACAGAAGAAGCCCAAGAAGCAGAAGGAGAACCTGAAGCAGAAGGAGAAGCAGAAGCAGCAGAAGCTGGAAAAGTAGAAGCAGAAGAAACAGAACAAGCAGAAGAAGCAGAAGAAGAACGAGAAGCAGAAGAAGAAGGAGAAAGAGAAGGATTAGGAGTAGGAGAAACAGAAGGATAAGCAGAAGCAGAAAGAGAAGGAGAAGGAGAAGGAGAAGCAGAAGAAGCAGAAGAAGCAGAAGCAGGAGAAGCAGAAGCAGAATGAAAAGCAGAAGAAGGAGAAATTGAAACAGAAGAAGATGCAGAAGGAGAAGCAGAAGCAGTAGTAGAAGCAGAAGAAGGAGAAGCAGAAGGAGAAGCATAAAGAGAAACAGAAGGAGAAGCAGGAGAAGCAGAAGCAGGAGAAGCAGAATCAGAAGAAATAGAAGAAGGAGAAGAAGCAGAAGCAGAAAGAGAAGCAGAAACAGAAGGAGAAGCAGAAATAGAAGCCGAAGAAGCAAAAGCAGAACCTAAAGCAGAAGGAGAAACAGGAGAAGCAGAAGAAGCAGAATCTGGAAAGAAGAAGGAGAACCAGAAGGAGAAGCAGAAGCAGAAAGAGAAGCAAAAGCAGAAGGAGAAGCAGAAGGAGAAGCAGAAGAAACAGAAGAAGCAGAATCAATAGCCGAAGAAGCTGAAGATGCAGAACCAGAAAGAGAAGCAGAAGGAATAGCACAAGAACGAGAAGGAGAAACAGAAGGAGAAGCAGAAGGAGACGCAGGAAAAGCAGAAGAAACAGAAGCAGACGGAGAAGAAGGAGGAGAAGCCGAAGCAGAAGAAGAAGCAGAAGGAAAAGCACAAGCAGAAGGAGATGCAGAAGGAGAAGCAGGAGATGCAGAAGAAGCAGAAGGAGAAGAAGAAGGAGAAGAATCAGAATCAGAAGAAGCAGAAGCAGAAATAGAAAGAGAAGCCGACGAAGAGAAGCAGAACGAGAAGCAGGAGAAGCAGGAGAAGCACAAGCGGGAGAAGCAGAAGAAGAAGAAACAGAAGAAGGAGAACGAGCAGAAGCAGAAGGAGAAGCAGAAAGAGAAGCAGGAAAAGCAGAAGAAGCAGAAGCAGGAGAAGCAGAAGGAGAGGAAACAGGAGAAGGACAAGAAGCAGAAGCAGAAGGAGAAGGAGAAGCAGAAACAGAAGGAGAAGCAGAAAGAGAAAGAGGGGAAGCAGAAGAAGCAGAAGCAGGAGAAGCAGAAGCATAAGAATCCGAAGAAGCAGAAGCAGAACCTGAAGCAGAAGGAGAAGCAGGAGAAGCAGAAGAAGCCGAATCTGGAGAAGCAGAATGAGAATCTGAAGTAGAAGCAGAAGCAGAATCAGAAAGAGAATCAAAAGCAGAAGGAGAAGCAGAAGAAACAGAAGAAGAAGAAGCAGTAGCAGTTGCAGCAGAAGCAGAAGGAGAAGCAGAAGGAAAAGCAGAAGAACGTGA
>NW_012291524.1:0-9136 GCF_000151885.1 Dipodomys ordii | reverse complement strand
GCAGAAGTAGAAGCAGGAGAAGCAGAAGAAGCAGAACCTGTTTAGAAGCAGAAGGCGAAGCAGAAGCAGAAAGAGAAGCAAAAGCAGAAGGAGAAGCAGAAGAAACAGAAGAAGCAGAGGCAGTAGCAGAAGAAGCAGAAGATGCAGAAGCAGAAGGAGAAGCAGAAGGAAAAGCAGAAGAACGAGAAGGAGAAGTAGAAGGAGAAACAGAAGGAGAAGCAGAAAGAGAAGCAGAAGAAGGAGCAGGAGAAGGAAAAGCAGCAGGAGAAGCAGAAAAAGCAGCAGAAGACGCTGTAGCAGGAGAAGCAGAAGCAGAAGAAACAGAAGAAGCCCAAGAAGCAGAAGGAGAACCTGAAGCCGAAGGAGAAGCAGAAGCAGCAGAAGTTAGAAAAGCAGAAGCAGAAGAAACAGAACAAGCAGAAGAAGCAGAAGCAGAACGAGAAGCAGAAGAAGAAGAAGGAGAAAGAGAAGGATTAGGAGTAGGAGGAGCAGAAGGAGAATCAGAAGCAGAAAGAGAAGCAGAAGGAGAAGTAGAAGGAGTAACAGAAGAAGCAGAAGCAGGAGAAGCAGAAGCAGAATGAGAAGCACAAGAAGGAGAAATTGAAGGAGAAGGAGAATGAGACGTAGAAGCAGAAAGAGAAGTAGGAGAAGCAGAAGAAGAAGAAGCAGGAGAAGCAGAAGCAGAAGAAAGAGAAGAAGGAGAAGAGCAGAAGTAGAAACAGACGGAGAAGCAGAAGCTAAAGGAGAAGCAGAAGAAGCAGAAGCTGAAGAAGAAGAAGAAACAGAAAAAGAAGAAGAAACAGAAGAAGAAGCAGCAGGAGAAGCAGAAGAAGAAGAAGGAGAAAGAGCAACAGAAGCAGAAGCAGAAAGAGAAGCAGAAACAGAAGGAGAACAAGACGTAGAAGCAGGAGAATCAGAAGAAGCAGAAGTAGAAGCAGAAAGAGGAGAAGAAGGAGAAGCAGAAGTAGAATCAGAATAAACTGAAGAAGAAACAGAAGCAAAAAAACAGAAGAAGAAGAGCAGAAGCAGAAGGAGAAGCAGAAGCAGAAGCAAAAAGAGAAGCAGAAGGAGAAGTAGAAGAAGCAGCAGAAGGAGAAGCAGCAGAAGAATCAGAAAAACAAGCAGGAGAAGCAGAAGCAGAAAGAGAAGAAGAAGCAGTAGAAGCATAAGAAGCAGAAGCAGGAGAAGCAGAAGCAGAAGAACAAGAAGCATAAGAAGCAGAAGCAGAAGCAGAGGGAGAAACAGAAGAAGGAGAAGGAGCAGCAGAAGGTGAAGCAGAAGGAGATGGAGAAGCAGAAAGAGTAGCAGAAACAGAAGGAGAAGGAGAAGGATTAGTTGGAGAATCAGAAGAAGCAGAAGCAGAAAGAGAAGCAGAAGAAGGACAAGGAGAAGCAGAAGCAGAGGAAAGGAAGGAGAAGCAGAAGAAGCAGAAGCGGGAGAAGCAGAAGAAGAAGAAGAAACAGAAGAAGGAGAAGGAGCAGAAGGAGAAGCAGAAGGAGAAGCTGAAAGAGAAGCAGAAGAAGCAGTAGCAGGAGAAGCAGAAGCAGAAGAAACAGAAGAAGCTGAAGCAGCAGAAGCAGGACCTGAAGCAGAAGAAACAGAACAAGCAGAAGAAGCAGTAGCAGAAGCAGAACGAGAAGCAGAAGAAGAAGAAGGAGAAGGAGAAAGACAAAGATTAGGAGTAGGAAGAGCAGAAGGAGAATCAGAAGCAGAACGAGAAGCAGAAGGAGCAGCAGAAGGAGAAGCAGAAGGAGAAGCAGAAGAAGCAGAAGCAGAAGCAGAAGAAGATGCAGAAGGAGAAGCAGAAGCAGAAGAAGATGCAGAAGGAGAAGCAGGAGAAGCAGAAGAAGCAAAAGCAGAAGTAGAATCAGAAGAAACAGAAGAAGAAGCAGAAGAAACAGAAGCAAAAGAAACAGAAGAAGGAGAAGAGCAGAGCAGAAGCAGAAGGAGAAGCAGAAGCAGAACGAGAAGCAGAAGAAGCAGGAGAAGCAGATGCAGAAGAAACAGGAGAAGCTCGAAGAAGCAGAGCAGAATCTCAAGCAGAAGGAGAAACAGAAGAAGCACAATCTAAAGCATAAGCAGAAGAAACAGAAATAGTAGAATAAGCAGAAGCAGAAGCAGCAGGAAAAGCAGAAGAAGAAGATGGGGAAGGCGAAAGAGGAATATTAGGAGTAGGAGAAGCAAAAGGATAAGCATAAGCAGAAGGAGAAGCAGCAAGAGAAGTAGGAGAAGCAGGAGAAGCAGAAGCAGGAGAAGCAGAAGAAACAGAAGACGCAGAAGCAGAATGAGAAGCAGACGGAGAAATTGAAGCAGAAGCAGAAGCAGAAGGAGAAGCAGAAGCAGAAGAAGAAGCAGAAGAAGGAGAAGGAAAAGGAGAAGGAGAAAGAGAAGCAGAAAGAGAAGCAGAACGAGAAGCAGGAGAAGCAGAAGCTGGAGAAGCCGAAGCAGAAGAAACAGAAGAAGGGGAAGAAGCAGAAGCAGAAGGAGAAGCAGAAACACAAGTAAAACCAGAAAGAGAAGCAGGAGAAGCAGAAGAAGCAGCAGCAGGAGAAGCAGAAGCAGAAGAAGCCGAAAAAGCAAAAGCAGAACCTGAAGCAGAAGGAGAAGCAGGAGAAGCAGAAGAAGCAGAATCTGGAGAAGCAGAAGGAGAAGCAGAAGCAGAAAGAGAACCAAAAGCAGAAGGAGAAGCAGAAGAAACAGAAGAAGCAGAGGCAGTAGCAGAAGAAGCAGAAGATTCAGAAGCAGAAGGAGAAGCAGAAGGAAAAGCAGAAGAACTAGAAGGAGAAGGAGAAGGAGAAACAGGAGTAGAAGCAGAAAGAGAAGCAGAAGAAGGAGCAGTAGAAGGAAAAGCGGCAGGAGAAACAGAAAGAGCAGCAGAAGGAGAAGCAGGAAATGCAGAAACAGGAGAAGCAGAAGCAGAAGAAACAGGAGAAGGACAAGAAGCAGAAGCAGAAGGAGAAGCAGAAAGAGAAGGAGGGGAAGCAGAAGAAGCAGAAGCAGGAGAAGCAGAAGCATAAGAATCCGAAGAAGCAGAAGCAGAACCGGAAGCAGAAGGAGAAGCAGGAGAAGCAGAAGAATCAGAATCGGGAGAAGCAGAATGAGAAGCAGAAGGAGAAGCAGAAGCAGAAAGAGAATCAAAAGCAGAAGGAGAAGCAGAAGAAAGAGAAGAAGTAGAAGCAGTAGCAGTTGTAGCAGAAGCAGGAGGAAAAGCAGAAGGAAAAGCAGAAGAACAAGAAGGAGAAGGAGAAACAGAAGGAGAAGCAGAAGGAGAAGCAGAAAGAGAAGCAGGTAAAGCAGAAGAAGAAGCAGAAGGAGAATCAGAAGGGGAAGCAGAAGAAGGAGAAGGAGAAGCAGAAGCAGAAGAAGATGCAGAAGGAGAAGCAGAAGATGCAGAAGCAAAAGGAGAAGCAGGAAAAGCAGAAGAAGCAGAAGCAAAAGGTGAAGCAAAAGAAGGAGAAGGAGAAGCAGAGGCAGAAGAAGAAGCATAAGGACAAGCACAAGCAGAAGGAGATGCAGAAGGAGAAGCAGGAGAAGCAGAAGAAGCAGAAGCTGAAAGAGAAGCAGAAGTAGGAGAAGGAGGAGAAGCAGAAGCAGAAGGAGAAGCAGAAGCAGAATGAGAAGCAGAAAGAGAAGCAGGAGGAGGACAAGAAGCAGGAGAAGCCGAAAGAGAAGAAGCAGAAACAGAAGCAAAAGGAAAAGCAGCAGAAGATGTAGAACCAGAAATTCAGGCATGAGAAACAGAAGAAGCAGAAGCAGAAGGAGAAGCAAAAAGAGAAGCAGAAGGAGAAGTAGAAAAAGCAGCAGAAGAAGCAGAAAAACAAGTAGGAGAAGCAGGAGCAGAAAGAGAAGTAGAAGCAGAAGAAGCAGAAGAAGAAGCAGTAGAAGCATAAGAAGCAGAAGCAGGAGAAGCAGAACTAGACGAAAAAGAAGAAGCATAAGAAGCAGAAGCAGAGGGAGAAACAGAAGAAGGAGAAGGAGCAGCAGAATGTGAAGCAGAAGGAGATGCAGAAGCAGAAAGAGAAGCAGAAATAGAAGGAGAAGAAGAAGGAGAAGTTGGAGAATCAGAAGAAGCAGAAGCAGAAAGAGAAGCAGAAGAAGGAGAAGAAGCAGAAGGAGAAGGACAAGCAGGAGAAGCAGAAGAAGCAGAAGCGGGAGAAGCAGAAGAAGAAGAAGAAACAGAAGAAGGAGAAGGAGCAGAAGGAGAAGCAGAACCAGAAGGAGAAGCAGAAAGAGAAGCAGAAGAAGCAGTAGCAGGAGAAGCAGAAGCAGAAGAAACAGGAGAAGCCGAAGAATCAGAAGGAGAACCTGAAGCAGAAGGAGAAGCAGAAGCAGCAGAAGCTGGAAAAGCAGAAGCAGAAGAAACTGAACAAGCAGAAGAAGCAGAAGCAGAACGAGAAGCAGAAGAAGAAGGAGAAAGAGAAGGATTAGGAGTAGGAGGAGCAGAAGCAGAATAAGAAGCAGAAAGAGAAGCAGAAGGAGAAGCAGAAGGAGAAACAGAAGAAGCAGAAGCAGGAGAAGCAGAAGCAGAAGCAGAATGAGAAGCACAAGAAGGAGAAATTGAAGGAGAAGGAGAAGGAGACGGAGAAGCAGAAGGAGAAGTAGGAGAAGCAGAAGAAGAAGAAGCAGGAGAAGCAGAAACAGAAGAAACAGAAGGAGAAGAGCAGAAGCAGAAGGAGAAGCAGAAGGAGAAGAAGAAGAAGCAGAAGCTGAAGCAGAAGAAGAAGAAACAGAAAACGCAGAAGAAGCAGAAGAAGAAGCAGCAGGAGAAGCAGAAGAAGAAGAAGGAGAAGGAGAAAGAGAAGGATTAGGAGTAGGAGAAACAGAAGGATAAGCAGAAGCAGAAAGAGAAGGAGAAGGAGAAGCAGGAGAAGCAGAAGAAGCAGAAGCAGGAGTAACAGAAGCAGAATGAAAAGCAGAAGAAGGAGAAATTGAAACAGAAGAAGATGCAGAAGGAGAAGCAGAAGCAGAAGCAGAAGTAGAAGCAGAAGAAGGAGAAGCAGAAGGAGAAGCATAAAGAGAAACAGAAGGAGAAGCAGGAGAACAGAAGCAGAAGAAGCAGAATCAAAAGAAATAGAAGAAGGATAAAAAGCAGAAGCAGAAAGAGAAGCAGAAACAGAAGGAGAAGCAGAAATAGAAGCAGAAGAAGCTGAAGAAGCAGAAGCAGAACCTCAAGCAGAAGGAGAAGCGGGAGAAGCAGAAGAAGCAGAATCTGGAGAAGAAGGAGAACCAGAAGGAGAAGCAGAAGCAGAAAGAGAAGCAAAAGCAGGAGAAGCAGAAAGAGAAGCAGAAGAAACAGAAGAAGCAGAAGCAGAAGCAGTAGCAGAAGAAGCTGAAGATGCAGAAGCAGACAGAGAAGCAGCAGGAATAGCAGAATAACGAGAAGGCGAAACAGAAGGAGAAGATGAATGAGAAGCAGAAGGAGAAGCAGGAAAAACAGAAGAAGCAGAAACAGACGGAGAAGCAGAAGAAGGAGAAGCAGAAGCAGAAGAAGAAGCAGAAGGAAAAGCACAAGCAGAAGGAGATGCAGAAGGAGTAGCAGGAGAAGCAGAAGAAGCAGAAGGAGAAGGAGAAGGAGAAGGAGAAGAAGCAGAATCAGAAGAAGCAGAAGGAGAAGTAGAAAGAGAAGCCGACGAAGAGAAGCAGAACGAGAAGCAGGAGAAGCAGAAGAAGCAGAGCGTGAGAAGCAGAAGCAAAAGAAACAGAAGAAATAGAAGGAGCAGAAGCAGAAGGAGAAGAAGAAGCAGAAGGAGAAGCAGAAAGAGAAGCAGGAGAAGCCGAAGAAGCAGGAGAAGCAGAAGCAGAAGAAACAGGAGAAGCCGAAGAAGCAGAAGCAGAATCTGAAGCAGAAGGAGAAACAGAAGAAGCACAATCTGAAGCAGAAGCAGAAGAAACAGAAATAGTAGAATAAGCAGAAGCAGAAGCAGCAGGAGAAGCAGAAGAAGAAGATGGAGAAGGCGAAAGAGGAAGATTAGGAGTAGGAGAAGCAAAAGGATAAGCAGAAGCAGAAAGAGACGCAGAAGGAGAAACAGCAAGAGAAGTAGGAGAAGCAGGAGAAGCAGAAGCAGGAGAAGCAGAAGAAACAGAAGACGCAGAAGCAGAATGAGAAGCAGAAGGAGAAATTGAAGCAGAAGCAGAAGCAGAAGGGAAACAGAAGCAGAAGGAGAAGCAGAAGAAGGAGAAGGAGAAGGAGAAGCAGAAAGAGAAGCCGAACGAGAAGCAGGAGAAGCAGAAGCAGGAGAAGCAGAAACAGAAGAAACAGAAGAAGGAGAAGAAACAGAAGGAGAAGCAGAAACAGAAGGAAAAGCAGAAAGAGAAGCAGGAGAAGCAGAAGAAGCAGCAGCAGGAGAAGCAGAAGCAGAAACAGAAGCAAAAGCAGAAGGAGAAGCAGAAGGGGAAGCAGAAGAAACAGAAGAAGCAGAGGCAGTAGCAGAAGAAGCAGAAGATGCAGAAGCAGAAGGAGAAGCAGAAGGAAAAGCAGAAGAACGAGAAGGTGAAGGAGAAGGAGAAACAGAAGGAGAAACAGAAAGAGAAGCAGAAGAAGGAGCAGGAGAAGGAAAAGCAGCAGGAGAACCAGAAAGAGCAGCAGAAGGAGGAGCAGGAGATGCAGAAACAGGAGAAGCATAAGCAGAACAAACAGGAGAAGGACAAGAAGCAGAAGCAGAAGGAGAAGCATATACAGAAGGAGAAGCAGAAAGAGAAGGAGGGGAAGCAGAAGAAGCTGAAGCAGGAGAAGCAGAAGCATAAGAATCCGAAGAAGCAGAAGGAGAACCTGAAGCAGAAGGAGAAGCAGGAGAAGCAGAAGAAGCAGAATCTGGAGAAGCAGAAGGAGAAGCAGAAGGAGAAGCAGAAGCAGAAAGAGAATCAAAAGCAGAAGGAGAAGTAGAAGAAACAGAAGAAGTAGAAGCAGTAGCAGTCGAAACAGAAGTAGAAGGAGAAGCAGAAGGAAAAGCAGAAGAACAAGAAGGTGAAGGGAAACAGAAGGAGAAGCAGTAGGAGAATAAGAAGGAGAAGCAGAAGAAGGAGAAGCAGAAGCAGAAGAAGATGCAGAAAGAGAAGCAGAAGAAGCAGAAGCAGAACGAGAAGCAGAAGCAGAAGAAGATGCAGAAGGAGAAGCAGAAGAAGCAGAAGCAGAAGGAGAAGAAGGAAAAGCAGAAGAAGCAGAAGCAAAAGGAGAAGAAGGAAAAGCAGAAGAAGCAGAAGCAAAAGGAGAAGCAAAAGAAGGAGAAGGAGAAGCAGAAGCAGAAGAAGAAGCATAAGGACAAGCACAAGCAGAAGGAGATGCAGAAGGAGAAGCAGGAGAAGCAGAAGAAGCAGAAGCTGAAGGAGAAGCAGAAGTAGGAGAAGGAGAAGGAGGAGAAGCAGAAGCAGAAGGAGAAGCAGAAGCGGAATGAGAAGCAGAAAGAGAAGC
Source organism: Dipodomys ordii (assembly GCF_000151885.1). Lineage (NCBI taxonomy): Eukaryota > Metazoa > Chordata > Mammalia > Rodentia > Heteromyidae > Dipodomys > Dipodomys ordii. The sequence continues at coordinate 1,728 of NW_012291524.1, read as the reverse complement.
AGGAGAAGCACAAGATGCAGAAGCAGGAGAAGCCGAAAGAGAAGAAGAAGAAGAAGCAGAAACAGAAGCAGAAGTAGAAGCAGAAGCAGAAGGAGAAGCAGCAGAAGAAGTAGAACCAGAAATTCAGGCAGGAGAAACAGAAGAAGCAGAGCAGAAGCAGAAGGAGAAGCAAAAAGAGAAGCAGAAGAAGAATTAGAAGAACCAGCAGAAGGAGAAGCAGCAGAAGAAGCAGAAATACAAGCAGGAGAAGCAGAAGGAGAAAGAGAAGTAGAAGCAGAAGAAGCAGAAGAAGAAGAAGAAGCAGTAGAAGCATAAGAAGCCGAAGCAGGAGAAGCAGAACCAGAAGAAAAAGAAGAAGCATAAGAAGCAGAAGCAGAGTGAGAAACAGAAGAAGGAGAAGGAGCAGCCGAAGGTGAAGCAGAAGGAGATGCAGAAGGAGAAAGAGAAGCAGAGACAGAAGGAGAAGAAGAAGGAGAAGTTGGAGAATCAGAAGAAGCAGAAGCAGAAGCAGAAAGAGAAGCAGAAGAAGGAGAAGCAGAAGGAGAAGGAGAAGTAGGAGAAGCAGAAGAAGCAGAAGCGGGAGAAGCAGAAGAAGAAGAAGAAACAGAAGAAGGAGAAGGAGCAGAAGGAGAAGCTGAAGCAGAAGGAGAAGCAGAAAGAGAAGCAGAAGAAGCAGTAGCAGGAGAAGCAGAAGCAGAAGAAACAGAAGAAGCCCAAGAACCAGAAGGAGAACTTGAAGCAGAAGGAGAAGCAGAAGCAGCAGAAGCTGGAAAAGCAGAAGCAGAAGAAACAGAACAAGCAGAAGAAGCAGAAGCAGAACGAGAAGCAGAAGAAGAAGAAGGAGAAAGAGAAGGATTAGGAGTAGGAGGAGCAGAAGCAGAATAAGAAGCAGAAACAGAAGAAGCAGAAGCAGGAGAATCAGAAGCAGAATGAGAAGCACAATAAGGAGAAATTGAAGGAGAAGGAGAATGGCACGGAGAAGCAGAAGGAGAAGTAGGAGAAGCAGAAGAAGAAAAAGCAGGAGAAGTAGAAGCAGAAGAAGGAGAAGAGCAGAAGCAGAAGGAGAAACAGAAGCAGAAGGAAAAGCAGAAGAAGCAGAAGCTGATGCAGAAGAAGAAGAAGAAACAGAAAAAGCAGAAGAAGCAGAAGAAGAAGCAGCAGGAGAAGCAGAAGAAGAAGAAGGAGAAAGAGAAAGAGAAGGAGAAACAGAAGGATAAGCAGAAGCAGAAAGAGAAGCAGGAGAAGCAGAAGAAGCAGGAGAAGCAGAAGCAGAAGAAAAAGAAGAAGCATAAGTAGCAGAAGCAGAGGGAGAAACAGAAGAAGGAGAAAGAGCAGCAGAAGGTGAAGCAGAAGGAGATGCAGAAGCAGATAGAGAAGCAGAAACAGAAGGAGAAGAAGAAGGAGAAGTTGGAGAATCAGAAGAAGCAGAAGCAGAAAGAGCAGCAGAAGAAGGAGAAGGAGAAGCAGAATGAGAAGGAAAAGCAGGAGAAGCAGAAGAAGCAGAAGCGGGAGAAGCAGAAGAAGAAGAAACAGAAGAAGGAGAAGGAGCAGAAGGAGAAGCAAAAGCAGAAGGAGAAGCAGAAATAGAATCAGAAGAAGCAGTAGCAGGAGAAGCAGAAGCAGAAGAAACAGAAGAATCCCAAGAACCAGAAGGAGAACCTGAAGCAGAAGGAGAAGGAGAAGCAGCAGAAGCTGGAAAAGCTGAAGCTGAAGAAAAAGAAGAAGCAT